>NC_073734.1:12421839-12724200 GCF_023634155.1 Falco peregrinus
TTGTCTTTGTACTTTCCAATTACCAGGGATCCTATTTAATTATGTACATGAATAATGGATAGTATTCCTTTTCTTGTAAGCCATTACTGTTCTTTCTTCATTTGTTTATAAATTATTTGCCCGGTTCATTCTGCAAAGAAAAACAATAGCCCTTCCTCCAGGAAGTTTAGAAACTAGAGAAAGACAGAAATAGAAAATGGAGGGAAACTCTTTTCCAGTTATACTATTTTGAGTCCAAATCTAATAGAAAAAGAGGAGCAGGCTATAAAATTTGTTCCAAATTGAAAGGCAGATCCTCAGCTGGTACAAAATGCAGCTATGCCAGCTGACCAGATCCAACTAATGATATAGCCCTGAATTTTCATACATCCTATCAAATGCTGTCAGCAAAATTCATGACACTAAAAAAAAAAAAAAAAAACCAAAAAAATATAAGTTATGAATTACCAATGAAATAAAATAGAATACTAAATCCCATATAGTCTATCACCTACACATTTTTATATTTGAGTGCAAAGTCAGGCACCATTTCAGTTGTTAACAGCAGATCTAACTTCCTCCCTGCAAAGCTTTGAAAATGTTCTAGGCTAATATCACCCTTGTTAACTATGTCTTGAAATATCACAGATACAAATGTCACTGTTTCTTTCTGCCACACACAGAAATACATCAAAAAGCTTGTTTAAAATAAGGAATTAAATTACCAAAACAAGCTTCCTTTTTAAATTTAATGAAGACTATTCCATTTGTTATTACCTCAAAGAATTTTTATGCCACAGGATTACGATGGTAGTATGATCACAATTCAGCATTAGTTACAAGGTGAGTAGCACAATTATTCAAATGTGACCTATTTTTATCGTAGAGACAGTTTTTCAATTTTGAATTCTGCCTTTATTGAAATGAGAATGAACTTTTTATAACATTTAAAGATAATGTGCTAGGTAGGACCATTGAGGCAAACACATTTCCTATAGCAGCTCACGTTTCTTGCTAAAATAGCACATAAAATACAGCTAACCATTATTGGCCAACCTAAGATGTCTGGAGAACTTGGGCTTCCTTTAATATACCAGTATTCTTCATCCCTGAAGGAAGACAATACAGTGGATCTGGTTATGTAGTCCAGAAGCTTTAAAAAGGGGAAAAAGAAAAAAAAAAAAAAGTAATAGAAGATGCAACAGTCAGAATAATTTTAATGAAGTTTTTTCACCCTTACCCCAATGTAAAAATGTGAGGCTCTTGAATAACCATCTGGATTTGCATACTGTGAGTCAGAATATAATTATGTGATCTATTCACATGTTCAGCATCTAATCAATTGCAACATTCTCGTGAATCACACACTCCAAGCCATACTCAACTGCAAAAGCAGCTTCACCAGGTAGCACAGGCAATCGAGGGTAGACAAGGTAAACTGCATGTTTGGGTTAGGACTGCAGAAGAATCTTTCATAATCTAAGCCCAACATTTTCATGAATAAGGCACTTAAATTCAGTCATCATTTTAATAGTAGAACATAAATGGTATTTAGATTCTTTAGTGCTTTTCCCCCACATAAAGATTCCAAGGCACCTTCACATAAAAAAACATTTGTTATTCATACATTGTAAACAAAAGAAACCTTTTAAGAGACTTGGAACTTCTCAGGACCAAGTATAAGAAGCAACAGCTCTCATATTTGAGAAATGCAACATTTGTAATCTAAAAAAATCTATAGGGTTGTATGCAAGAGGATTTGGGTTTTCAAAGTTATTAGGCAAAGTCATCATTCAAGACATTGAGTTAAAACAGAAGCAGATATTAAGAATCTATGAGAAAAAAGGCCAAGTCAAGGCATTTATAACAGGTTTTGTGCAACCTCATCTCACAGACCTGATTTTTCAACTATCATGCTCCAAAACCATAGTGTAAGTAAAGCTTCCAGCCAAAGAAATAGGAATGAACAGAAATTCATGCAAGGATCATTTGGCAGGCATTAAAATAAGCTCATGGTCAGATTCGTAACACTTACCATAGGCAGCAAAGGTATATATTCCAAGAGCTTTTAAATACCAGGCTTCGGGCCCCAGATGAAGTCACATGTTTCTATTCCCTTGATTGAAAAGAGACAAGTACTTCTTGAGACAAGAGACTTCCAGAAAAAGCAGGTATTTTTGTATCTACATTCAGAACCTGTGAGAGGGATTCTGACTCACGATGGAGTCTAGTTCTCTAGCTGCTCATACTTGGCCTTGAGATGCACGTTCCTCACATTTTATGGAATTTGTGAGCAAAAATAAAATTACCTATTAAGTTAAAGAATCTCCTGAGTTTTTTGATAGACATTTGAAACTTCTCTAAAATGTTCCCTTGGCTTCTGACACATAAATTCCATAGGTCAGTAGTAGACCTAGGCTCAAAACTAGACAGCCTCCATCTTAAATCCTGTGGCTGAACTCCCCAAAGACTGGACGTGTACAGACTGCAATTCTCTACAGAAAGCTCTGAAACTTTGTTAAGTTTTCCAAATTCCATCTGAACCAGTCTTTATTCAGACAAAGTTGCCCCTGAAGTCAATGACAGTCAGAAGTGCCTGAGTAAAGATGAGGATTTGGACGTTAATGGTGTATTGTTAGAAAGAAAGAAACAGACCAAACTAAAGAAACCTCAAGTTTCTAATTAGTGAGGCTATAAGGCTGCTGCAAGAAAACAGCCAAGTGCAGGGTCTGTAAAATAACACCATGTTCTTTCCAGCACTTTATATTCTCAATGGGCCTGATCCAATCCTTATTCAGAAAACATTTCACAGACGTCAGGCACATTGCTATGCAGTGATCTGCGATCTGTTTCATTAATCCAGAAAAATTCTAACTAGCAACACAACACCCTCTGATAATCCAAAAGCACAGCAATAAAGAATGTTTACTACTATCTAGTGAGCCATACATAATATAGTTCATCAAACTTCCTCCCTGCAGCAGCAAAAGAAATCTGCAATATACCTTGAATCTTCCATAAATATCAGAGTTCTAAGTATAGATAACAGTCAAATTAGGAGCTGTGCCACTAAAATAACAAATGTACCCAATAAGGATTACAAAGCAAGGCAACCAAAAAGCTCACATGCATTTTTACACTCAGCGCATAACAATTTTGAGTCCAAACAAGCTCTCTTTGTATGCTGCAGGAGGGTGGCCCTCCTTTTGCAGAAGAACAATTGTAGGTGCAAAAGAAACATCACAGATCCCCAGAGGGAGCTGAGCTTCAGTGCTCTGCTCCTCCGGTACAAGGCCAAACTGTTTTACACCCCAGGTTATATAATACACCTATCTAAAACAGAGAATCATTCTTAGGGCAGAGAAATCAGTACTGTGTATAGCTACGGTCTATTTTCCTATGTAATTTTTATTAATAATTTAATATAAAGACTGTTTCTGCTCTATAGCAGCACTGAGCAAGCTGTTTGACACACAAACTAATCATGACTGGCAGGCTGATTTAAATAAGAACAAGTTACAAATCAGTTTATTATAACAAAAATACAGTGTTGCATTTTGGCTATTTAGCACTGTACCATCTATCTTTAGAACTGCACATTTATAGTATTTTTGCTGAACTATCTCTGCAAATCCTTTAATGCTAAATTGTATTATATCATCTTCCATCGCTGTTAAATGTATTTCAGGCTCTGAAAAAAAAGGTCTTACAGAATGTGGCAAACTCCCCTATAATGCAACTCTTCTAATTTTGTTCATCTGCATAAAGGTAAATTCTAACTCTGTCTCAATTGATTTTTATACAGTACAGTGAATATGAACTTAAACAAATAGTGCTATAGCCTCACAGCACGGAGAAATGCATGGAGGCAGAGCGGTCCATTTGAAGGAGGACATGAGTTTTCAAAATATCTCACTCTGCTGGTGTCCAGCATGTGTCACGCATCCTCAGTTCATTAAGGAAACCAAACACAGGAAAGGTTCTCTGCAAGTAAGTCAACAAACAGAGTCTGAGTTTTGTAACCTGTGAACTATAAAAACATTGCAAGCAAGTACAGACACAGCTGAGCCAATATATTGTAACATCAGTCAATTATCTCTTCTCAGGACAGTAACACGAGAGATGATGACTTAGATATGTGATATGTGAAGAGAAGACAGCAATATACTTTAGCTTAGGTTCCTGCCTTTCAGTGCTCTTAACCCAAAACAGCAAACTATGGAAGCAAAAGGGGAAAGAGAGTCTGGTAACATTTCTTTGAAGCTACAATTGCATTTAGGTAGTCTGTGCTCACCTCTCTTGCATTTGCATCTCATGAATGCTCTAAGAAACAAATCTGCTAACTAAATGTCTGCAGAAACTGCAAATTTCGAGTAAACACTGGAGCACTTGCAGAAAATGAGTTTATAATACAGAAAGACCTGGTATTAATAATGGAAATCATATTAGAAGTTTTATAGTCACCAAGCTACGGAACACCAACTACATGACTTTTAAGTTCAATCAAAAGAGCTGGTGCAATTCAATTCAGGTAAACCAAGCACTTGTAATTGATTTCTTCTGCCTTTAATTTGCAGACACAGATTAAGATTTCTTAGTCGACATGATTCAGAGAAAAATAAAAAGTATATACTTGTTGCTGACAATTTATAAGGAGAAAAAGTGCTAGAAGAGAATAACATAAAAGAGTCGCTTTGAATTACAAATTTGCTCTAGCACATCTCCTGGGAGGGTTTTCTGGGTGCACAGAAAATACAGTCTTGTTTAATAGAATGGAATGTGCTAGAATACAGCACCCTGTGTTCATAAACCCTGCCCTTTCCCATGACATCTAGGTGGTTGGACCTATCTTCTAAACTCACATGCTATAGCTAGCACAAAGTACAGCTTTATTAAAGTTATTTCTGGCTCTAGTATTTTTCAAACATGCACAATGCAAACATTTTCTGCAGGAGCTAGTTCTGAATGATTAAATCAGGCATCCCCAATGCTGACGGATACTGAGAAGACTCAATAAAATAGAATCACTCCAGGCTCACCCATCTTCTGTTATCATTGGGAAAAAAATGTGCTTTTCCTCTTACTGCTAAAAGATGTCTTTTTTGAGTGGAAATTAAAATACGTGTTATTTAAAAGGCCATGAGATATCAATATATTTTTTTGTGTGTGTGTACAGGAAATATATATATTGATATTCATTAACTATTTACTAGAAGTGTTTGTTTTCTGATACCTTAAAGAGTGCATTCATTAATGGCAAAGAACAGACAATTCTGACACAGAAATTCAATTTATAAACACCAGTAAAGGCAGCATTCTCTAGTAAGCAGGGTCATAGATGGGAACTTGAAACATATGGATTTAATTCAAACCTGTATCACTAACTGTTGCATGACCAAAGGGGAATCACTTCCCTCTTCTGCACCCTGCACTTGCACAGTCTATTAGGATGGCAGACTGCAGGAGGGTAGAGACTGCTGAACTTGCCACAGAAGCCTCCCACTCTCTGTTGGATCCTCTAGATTACAGAACTATAGTGACAGTAATCAGATGAGAAAAACACAGGGAATGTAAGTCCATTTCCATATCTAAAATATACCTCCATCAGGAAAACACAGTGACGCAGTGTACTTTATGGAAATTTCTGTGATAACCAGAGATGGAGTCTAACCATGTATGTCAATGTGTCAATACACAGTGTGCTTTGGAACAACTGACTAGATCCATAATCAAAGCAATAATGGGATCTGTAATTCCTTGCGCCAGAGGAAGGACAAAGTGGAGTTTCTGAACTCCAAGAGAACCATTTCTGATGCAATGCATTACAGAGTTAGCTATTGGACTCGTGAAGCTATCAGCAGGACTTTCTGAATGACAGTTAAATACCTCCGAGCTGCTTTTAACATGTATCCTGTTAAAGTGGCCAGATAGATTTTAATAAAAATGCTAAAACACTCCAAGCTCTTCCATACAAGCAGACTCCAGACCTCTGCAGTGTTAACTAATCTGATCACTGGAACCAAATGCATTGCCACCTGTGCTTTCTAAAAGTACAGATTTTTGTCTGAAATAGAAAGCGTGCTCCATGCAACATCGCACTGACCACAGAGAGCTTTCTATAAAACCCAAAATGAAGCTACTTTTACAAGTTGCTCTTAAGCGGAGACCAAGTTTTAGAAAACATAACAGTTAAAAGGTTGCACATATGCTTATGAATTTGGCATCTCCCCCACTTTTTTGGTTATCATTAATGACATTTACATCAACGAAGGCTGAGCAGAGGAAAGTGTCCCTTTTATTCATTGTTCCTCATCTGAAGTTTTAATTATAGCTCCACAACTGCTATGAGGTAGTGATGGCTGCAAACCCAGGAGAGGAGGAGCAGAAGGGATCATTGCATACAAATATTCTGTTACCCTGCAGTATCCTAAATATTCTGGATTTAACAAGCAAGAACAGAGGAAAAGTACATATGTTAAATAATTTGAATTTATAAAGTTTTCCATGAAATGCTAATGCCTTTAGATGTGAAAGAGTTTTGATTAGGATATGTCTAGTATTGCAGAGATGCTGTATATGCAACATCTTTCAAACTAGATTTCAAAAAAGTACTCTGCAAACTATTTTCTTGTTACAAATTCTCAGAAACTCTGACAAACTGCACTGCAGGCATGGCACACTGTAAGTCACTAACACTGTAATTAGCTGCTTTATAACACAGTTTGACTATAGTCCTCAGCTGTGAGATAATGAAATAAAACATTTCTAATATTACTGTCACAAATATTAATATGGAAATTGGATATATTAGCTTTCAAGAGAACAGAAATTTACCCTGGCATGGAAGCACAGTGAAAAAAATTGAAAAATTATTTCTTTTTGGCAGCAAAGAAGAGAGGTCACAGCATGAGAAGGTAAAACATACCTGAGGAATACAAATTTTTGGATACAATTTGATGATGATTTCTTTCAACAGCAGTCCATCTTTCTTTGCCTTTCTGTTCGTACCACTACATCCCTTGAGCTTCATGCCCAGCCAGGCTGAGAAACTGAACAAGGTTAAAGCTGTGCCCCAGCTTTCCAGGTCAGGTAGGTAGAAATCCACTGCAGCACGCAGCCCTGATCTAGTTCCTGCCATGACTCACACAACACAGGGGGCCAGCAGCACTGGGCTGAGAGACGGGAGGATGAGCACAACCAAACTGCTGCCCTGGGCGCAAGTAATGCTGCTCCTACCACCAAGCTGTGGCCCAACACAGGCGCGAGTCCCCTCCCCAGCTCTGCACCACTACTCAAACTGCTGCCCCAAAAGCTATTTTGGGCAAGCGTGGGCAGAGCACACGCTCCAAACTGGACAAGAGCAAAAGATACTGCTGTGGCTGAGGCACTGGGCTAAGACTCAAGATGTCAAAAATGAAGTTCACCAGTTTACAGTAGACTTACTGGTCCACCTTCAGTCTGCCAAGCACTCTCTCCACCTGTCGTTTCCCTGTGGGACAAGGACCTCTGACCATTTGAGTATTTCAAATCTAGGCAGGCACACTCCTTTACTCCCAGTTTCCAATGCCTCACGCATCAGGGCCACCATACACTACTGTCACAGAATAACAATAAGGATCCTTTTCAAATAGCACTCGCACGTACATGTAGCTCAGGGTGAACATGATGGACAGCTACACACAAGTGAGGATTAGAAATTAAAAGAGTAGAAGAGACAAACTATCTGCTAGCAGCTGATAATACTGCAGGGGAACAGTAGGAATAAAACACTGCAGAAGAGTTGTCAACTTCCCTCTCTTCTTCTGTGGTGGGATTAGTAGAAAAGGTTAGACTATACATTATCCAAAAGTCATTCTAATGATGTATCACTCCGAGGTTTTCATAAAATTAATCTCTCAATAATAAGACATAATACAGGTTTCATGCATACTAGGTAATTAAAGAGCTTGATGAATAGATGAAAGAGTGAATGTTCTGGATCCTTAAACAAATCACAGCTTTAAATTTCATTAATTTTAAATTTACTCCAAGACGTAATTTAAAATCGGCAAAGCTTACCTACCACTGAAACCAGAAATCATTAAATAAAACTGAGTTATATTATTTATTGTTGTCTCAGGCCAATAAAATACATCAACTTACAATATCAGGATGATAAAAATATAAAAAAACCTCTACAATATTAAAAATAGTTTGAAAAATTCACTGCAGCTCTTGGTTGAAAATTTAAACAAGGAAGTCAGTTCACAGATACTTTCTCAGCCTTTTCATTTTCCGTCCTGTGCCTAGGGCTGCCACACTGAAAGGTTTGTAATAATTTAACCATCATGTGCTAGAGTTTTGAGGGGAAGGGGAGAGGAAGGCAAAGACAGTACTGATTCTATCTAGATTTTAGGCAAAGAAAACCATGCAAGACATTTACTAAAGTCTGCAGAGGATATCTGAATGCGTGCAGTACTCTGAAATAGCACAACCTGAGTAAAACAGAGACTGCTTAAAGCAGTTCTTCAGCGTTTCAAATGTAATCAGAGTGAAAACTGTAAAATGCAAATAGGGAAAACGATGAGAGAACAATGACACATAACTGAGAAAACAGTGACTTAAAAAATCCTTTTTACTAAGACATCAGGGAAAAAAACACAAGTGATTACAAAGTAATCTAAGAACACAGTGTGGCAATTAACTGTCTGGGGCAGATCTAGTGGTTTGGTATCTCGGGCAGCTGTGCTGGCTTACCCACCTGACAGCCCCAAAAAGTGCCATCTTGGCTCTCCCAGCACATCGTCCCTTTCCTGGCTCTAGCCCCACTGCCATCAGTAGCTCACTAAGTCAACAGAGAACTTTTTGCTTTTGCCAAGTTCATTTTCTGGTGGTTTAGTGAGCTCAGCAGGCAAGGAGTGCCTTGTTCAGCAGCAGTGGGCTTGGCAATGTTTGCTACCCCACTCTGTTAATCTTCCCCCCAGTCCTGCCACACGCACACAACTGCAGGGACATTGGGGCAATTTTTACCCTTACTGAAGGCACATTGTTAAGATCTAGCTCTGAAGCAATTAAGTGCACTCCTGTACAGGAGCAATTAAACTCTGCCCCAGTGCTTTTTTGAATTCAAGTCCAATATCTTCATTATGTCTGCTCCTTTTGAGATTAGTTGGTGATGTTTCTCCCACAAATGCCTGAAAATAAATGCTCTACAAATGTAACACGAGTGGGATAACATAAACTGCCCCTATGCTACAATGCTGTATGTAATGTTTTCAAGATTCTGTGCACATCTTTTTAGGTCTATTTTCTTTATTTGTTTTATTATTCTTAGATACTAGACTTTCTTATCTTTTCTTCGGTCAGTCACCAATGACTTATTCTCTTATGTAGACCCATATAATATTACCTTTAACTGCTGACATAACTTTCTCACTCATCCAAATGCAGCAGATGAAGGGGGAAGAGCAGTCTTTTCAGAAGTGGCCTCTGCTGGCAATTACCCAGCTTATAGACTTCCTATTGTTTTGCTAACAACTAGAAACTTGAATTATCATTTGCTAGAGCTGCAGAAAACCGTTCTTGATTTCATTACTGATCATATCTTTTATTTGATAACAATCCTCACACCAATTTAACAATTTCTCTAAACTGTAAGACTAAAGGAGCTTAGCAAGGAAACTTTAGCCATGATTATGCTTTGGTGAACACCACTGTCTAAATGTAGCTCCCAGTCCAGCAACACCCCAGACTTTAAGTGCTCCTGACCAGAGCAATTTTAGATCCTAGAACTGAAATAAAGCAGATTGATTTCCTAGTATTAAGAATAATTCCAAACAAACATTCAGACTGCCAAAGGGATAAAGAGACACTGAAAAAAACATTGATAAACAAATAGACTGAGAATCTGTGATGCTCATGAGATGCGTAAGCAACTTGCTGAAACAGCAGAAGCTGCAGGTCATCTAAGAGCACATAAAAAAGATATGTGGGAGTTACGACACTAACAAGAAAAAAAATGAGCAAAGATGGATTGAAATACATGGTCTGCGGTTCTGCAATTAAAATGTTGAAAAAGGAATTATTTTATGATTTTCATACCTGAAACACTTTAACAGGGGCTTTAAACAAGTGCTCCCTAGAGATCTATCCGATTAGCATGCTAAAAATCCCAAAAGAAAACACAGTTCTGCTTACAGGCAGTGTCCAAGTCTGGATAAAGAATCCGTGTGTACCCCAATCTTTCTCCATTGCCAAAAGAGAGGTATTACTTGGACTGCTACTGCAATGTCTCACATATTCACATCTGACACCAAATTACAGGGTCAGGGATACCTGAAGAGACAAGGATATCTGACACTGACAGAAGGGAACATCCAAATACTCATAAGATACCATAAAATGTTACTTTTGCAACTATTACTTGTCCTGGGCTGAAATAGATGGAGTTAAACATGTGTATTTTCATAAGGACCATTAAAAGGAATTGATTTCGGAAAAAAACCACATCTTTAACTGGCTGATGAAATCCAATTTTACATTTTTATCCTCTCTGACCTGAATCATGAAATTGCATATACAACGAAGCATCAGATCAAGACTGTACCTAGATTACTGCTGGTTGGCTTGGACTAAACCCAGACAACACCACGGTATTAATGGTAGATTGAAATATCCTGTGAAAAGATTTTATCTACCTTTTGATGGAAGAGTACATCTTCTTGCCTTACCTCAGTTCAGAGGCTATATTAGATCCTCACAGCTGTACCTCAGTGCCCCAGTAGCAGTTCTCCTGAAGATTGATTTTTATCCACCTGAGTTTGATGAGAAAGGAAAGACCTTTGCTTTCCAATAATGAGACCTGTATCACGCCTTTTACTTTCACAGACAGGGTTTCTTTTAAAAGTTTTAGCTCTGGATTATCACTTAAATAGCATGTACCAATGCTGTGGTTCGAGTTGGTTGTCTAGAAGTTTCTAAGTTGCATTTAAAGAATTCTATCAATTTTTAAAGGTCTTAGCCCAGCTGAGATGGCACCTATTTTGCTATGTAATGAGTTAGCCGTTACAGTCAAGACAGACACATAATATAGTTAATCTCCTTTCTGAAGCACTTGTTAAATTGTTAGCCAGCATGCAATAGTCACATGTGGATGCTTATTATTCTACCAACAAATACTGTATTTCATTCTAGTTTGTTTAGTATGAACAGTTCACAGCATATTCTTTGTCACTTAATTTCCTGTGTATATTGTGAACACTTACAAAAACTCAACAGGGTGCATTGGCGCAACCTAAAGAAAGAACACAGAACATTAATCAAATTACTATATTAGATGCTATTACATGTCTTCAAGTTGGAACTAGTACATACTGACTTTTACAGCGTTCTTTTTATTACATCAGAAGAGATCAAAATAACTTATTAGGTCAATTCATCCTTTTTGCTTCCCTTGCTGATCGTGCAGGAAAAGGCACACTGTGAAAGGGAATGTGAAAAGGGGCTCTATCCAAGTATTGTGGGGAAAGGAAGGGCAGGAAAGCAGTACTGTAGCTCTCACACTGCATTCTCTCTCCTCTTGTCCCTGCAGGGAGGTTGGGTTCATGCTCCCCTGGCTGCTGGACGTGGTAGCACTAATGCACCACATTCCCCCCACATACACCCTTTCTACTGAGGTGATATCTGTCCCAGGGCTACCAGATCTGTCCCTTCTTTTCCTCTGTTGCTTCCTCCACCTTCCGTTTTGTGTTTCTGTCAGGAGGAGAGATCAGCAAGTGTAGAGCTTGGGCATTCTTTCTCAGGCAGACAAGAATCAGCAAAGCACTTCCAGTTACCACAGTATGAAACAGACTTTCCTTGAGAGCCTACTCAGACAGCTAGCAAAACTGTGTTGGAGAAAACATGTCAACAGTCCTTTCTATCCCATCAAAAGAAGAAAAATGTATCTGAAAACTCCTCTGCTGGGAAAAATTGTTTAGTAGATTTTATATCCTTTGAAAAATAAATTAAGCAGTTTCAAAATTTACAATTAAATTAGGATGCAGCCAGTTATTCTCTATTCACAGCCTGCTTTAATTTCCTCACTTTAGGAGGTCTTGAAAAGTTTTATGCCCACTGAAAACTATTCAGTACTTGTACACAACCAAATCCCAACTTTCCCCTTCGTATTTCTGTACCAATACCTCTACAAACGTATCAGGACTTTGTCAAAATTCAGATGAAATAGAATATTGTCAGTGCAAAGAGGTACATGAAAAGCACACAGAAGAAAAGATTCAAAGTGAGTCTTCCTAGTGTATTGCAAATACAAATTCTATATAAATGGCTTTTTGGTTGCACTGCTGGTTTCTAGAGTTCAACACTGCACTTGTCTACTGGTTGCAATGACTTACAGTCAGGAAATGAACAAAATTTACTGGTAATTATGAAATGTTTTGGAAAAGAATTGTACCAGTTTCTCTCCATATTCACCTGATTTCATGACCAAGCAGAATTCATCAGACATTTTGTAATGCCTGTGGGAAGCACGGGACAAAAAAATAGTAGAAAAGAGTTGAAGATGTTTTAAAATAGAGAATATTAGTCAAAGAAGAGATAGCAGCAGAAGATCAGAAAGAGATATGCTGGATTTCAAAGGTACCAAAGGACAATGTAAGGCTAAAGTACTAGAAACTTAACACATGCCTCAAAAATGCCCTGATTTTCCGAGGTAATAAACACCTATTGACATCTTGACATCACCTCCATGCTCCTGGCTGAAAGTCACAACTCTTACCAAGGAGAATAAAACAAAGGCTTTTAGGGAATGCTACATTTTAAAATCTTGGCCTAATACCCAATGAAAGAAATGTATAATCACAGTCTCTAATCTGTGACTCTGTGAGGTCAGAGTCCATGTGCATGACTCTTCATATTTCATGGGAGTGAAAGTACCTACAAAAGCATCGGGCAGTCAGTCCTGCCTTTCTGTTTGAGGGAAGGGTGCTTCTCAGTGGGCTGGCCTTCATCTCCAGCATTCACTTCTGTCATCCTTCTCAGCTAGACTGTACCAGGGTTGTGCCGAAAGTTAGAGGGAATTGTTTTCTTTCAAGGGTCAAAAGCAATCACATTTGCATTGCACTGATTGGATGCATTCAGCAAAAGGTGCAAAGAGCAATGTTAGCAAGTAAACGATTATATCAATTATTTAAATTAAAGGTAGGGAGTATCTGCAAACAAGCTGGAGTAGGAGAATTTCTCCAAAAACCATCACTGAGGAATCTGTAACTTTGAATTCATTCACTGAAAGAATTGGCAATGAATAATTTCAACTGACAAATACAGTGCTTTCTTCCAAGAATTTACTTGCAAACAGGCTATAAATTTCATTAATTTCTTCACTATTTGTGATCCTTTAGCAATTACCTCGTATAAGTAAATTTAAACTTACAATTAGTCGTTAAAAATGCTTGCCCTTTTTTACATCTTACTGAAGTGACATGTCTAGATTTCTAATCAGCTTCAGATTTTCAATAAATTCAACCTCCCAAAACTCAGCTTTCCAAAATGCTTCTTCTGGATTGACTGCACTGCTATTTATAGAGACAAATACTTATGAATCTCAGCCAGACAAAAAATATTCTCAAGAATAGATTGTTATAATATAAGATATAATTAAATTGCAACTGTTTTCTGAATTTACTCAGTATATAAAATGTCCTAGGTAAAGTTTTTACTCAGCAGCACAGAGCCCAGCTGGAGGCCCGTGGCCAGCGGTGTTCCCCAGGGGTCAGCACTGGCTCCAGTCTTGTTCAACTTACTCACCAGTGACCTGGGCGAAGGGACCGAGGTGCCCTCAGCACGTTTGCTGATGGTACAAAACCGGGAGGAGCAGCTGATGCACCAGGAGGCTGCGCTGCCCTTCAGCCAGACCCGGGCAGGCTGGAGAGCTGGGCAGAGAGGGACCCCCTGGGGTTCAGTAAGGGCAAGTGTAGGGTCCTGTCCCTGGGGAGGGACAGCCCCACGCACCAGTACAGGCTGGGGGTGACCTGCTGGGGGACAGCTCTAAGGAGAAGGACCTGGGACTGCTGGGGGACAGCAAGTTGCCCCTGGGCCAGCAGTGTGCCCGGGTGGCCAAGGAGGCCAGTGGGATCCTGGGGTGCATGAGGGGGACCGTGGCCAGCAGGTGCAGGGAGGTGATCCTGCCCCTCTGCTCTGCCCTGGTGAGGCTGCACCCGGAGCGCTGTGTCCAGTGCTGGGCTCCCCAGTTCAGGAGAGACAGGGAACTGCTGGGGAGGGGCAAGTGGAGGGCTGTGAAGCTGATGAGGGGACTGGAGCGTCTCCCTTATGAGGAAAGGCTGGGAGAGCCAGGCCTGTTTAGCCGGGAGAAGGCTCAGAGGGGACCTTATCAATGCATACAAGTGTCTTAAGGACAAGGGTCAAGAGAACGGGGCCAGGCTCTTGTCAGTGGTGCCCAGCGACAGGACAAGGGGCAACGGGCACAAACTGCACCACGGGAAGTTCCAGCTGAACGTGAGGAAGAACTTCTTTACCCTGAGGGTGACAGAGCCCTGGCACAGGCTGCCCAGGGAGGCTGTGGGGTCTCCTTCTCTGGAGACATTCAAAACCCACCTGGACACGACTCTGTGCAGCCCGCTGTAGGTGACCCTGCTTTAGCAGGGGGTTGGGCTAGATGATCTCCAGAGGTGCCTTCCAACCCTGATCATTCTGTGATTCTGTAATTCCTGAATTCAGATCACATGTTTGACAGACGTATTTTATTGTTCATAATGCTGAGTTAAATTAACCACAATCACTTGTACCCAAAGAATGCTAAACACTCACAGTTTATATGCAATCTACAAGGAATGTGCTATTATCAAACAGGTGGGTTTTTATAACATATACTCTAAAAAAGAGCAATGAGAAATGTTCATCATACTTTAATTTATTTGAGTTCATCCCACTAATTCTACAGTAGCTCCTTCTGCTGCTGCTGTAGAGGTTTCGCACATTGCACCCTGAGAAAATTGTTACTTAGTTTTCTCTTGGACTGCTTAAAACAAGAACATGCGTATATATTGTAATTTTATCCATTCCAAAAATTCTGACTACTTAAGAACAATCTTGGGTACACTTGTTGCCAAAACTCATTGAATTGTGGTAGTATCAGCAAACATCTGCAACTCCAGACAGACTGGAATCTGCAACCAGGATTCAAACAAAGTTTAATAAAATGAGTTGAAAACAGAGACTACAGGATCTGAATGGTAGGTCATGACAGCAAGTACTGAAAAGGCAACATAACATGTAAAACCTATAGCCCAGCAGGAGCCCAGTATTATTTATACTCTTATTGATTCAAGGAATCTTTTGACTTTATCAAACCCACATATACCAGCCTTCCAAGTGTGACCAAGTTCAAACAAAATGAAAAGGCTTTAGTGCACTGAGCTTTCTACATTTCCTGACAATTAAAAAATACAGGATGAACAAATTGCAAAGACCATCATGAACAGGGTTTTATTCTGCAGACTTGTTTCTGTCCAATACAGGGTGGTTTCTCTGCACATCATTAGATCAGTTCAAGGATGCAAATGGTTTATGAAAAAAACCCACCATCCTGTACCATCTTCATATTTGTGTTCAGACCATGCACAATGGTGATCGCTGAAGCTGTTATACAAGCTACCTGACAGGTGTCTGCAAAGATGAAGGGTGGATAAAGAACAACAAATCACAGTTAAGAAATCTTCCATGTCTGCATTTGAAAAATACTTCAAGATGGAACCCATTGCCATTTTGTGTGACCTATGCTAACCCACCTAATGCTGAAGTCTAGATTTTACCTGGCAATATAATATTCAATAACAGAGGCTGTAATGCCATTTTGCACATACTCAGTTTGCAAATTTTCTCTTTGCAACAGTTTGACTTTCAAAACTGGAGTCTAGGTGTGTCATGAGTTACTTGTTTACAGTTTAAGGTCACGGTCTCTGCCTTGTACAGATGACCTGTAATGATGACAAAGATCAAAACGCTACCCATTGGTACATCATTTTGAATACACACAATTTTTTGTGGTTCTTTACCACATAATGAACAAAAAGTTTGGTTTCTCATCTCAAAAGACTACAGAGGATGAACTTTCTTTGTAGCTTTACAATACGAAGTCAGCCCCACGTGAGAGCTCACTGCAATGACCATTACAACAAAGGTAAGGTGATAATTCCTTCATGGTGTAACTGCTTTCATGCAGTTATTTACAACAACAATCCTTTCCTTGTAAACATTTTACACCACCATCACCCCCCAAAAAATAAAAAAATAAAAATCTAGGTCGGATTTTGCAATGGAGCTGAAGTGAATTGCACACCCAGATTTTCCTGAAGTTGGCAACGACCCTTCCCCATGCTCATTTGTAAATCCCAGCACTATCAGTCATGTCTACAAAAGCTATCAGGAGAAGAAAAATGAGATAAGCAGTAAAAAGAGCACTCAGGAGAAGAAGCAGAACTAAATCTGCTTAAGACTCAGTTCCTGAGCAGACACTACAAAGAGACTAAGGTGTTTATGAAAGGTAGAAGACAGCTTGCAGAAGCATTAAGATACCAGCAAAGGGGAAGGCATGGTCTGTGGATTTGTTTATTTTAGTTGTTGTATAAAAATTATAATAGTTTCCATTTCACTGCAATCTTTTTAAAAGAAATTACATGGGTTACACACCCCAATTACCTATTCAGAACATATTGTCACAGTTAGAAAGAAAACTACATTCTGGCCTTTGGCCAGTTGTAATGATGACAGAACCCTAGAAATGCACTTACAACTTTTGAGAATGGGGAAGGGGGGCGGGAGGAAACCAAGCCCCATAAAAACCCCAAAGAAACATAAAAGCACCCAAACTCTTATTTTTAAACACCAATTATGAACTTTGAAAGGTTATAACAATTCCTTTTGGTCTACTGTACTATAAAAACCTGAGGGACCTTTGCTTACAGTTTACAATGCATGCTCAACTGATATAGTCAAGACATTGGGTACTTATGTTTATGCAGTGCATAAAACATCTTCTTTAAATGTATCCCAAAACAAACCTCTTAACATAGCACTTCTAAAATAAATATTCTGCTGTTCTGAATGCAAGGAATTTATTTTCCTAGTCTCATCGGCACATAATGGACAAAGAGTTTATTATCCGAGACGCCAGTGCCCCCAGGGAATGCACCTTCCGCACTGTTCTCAACCTTTTCCAAAGGAAATACAATTGCACTTGTAAAGTACAGCATTATGTGACAGCAGTGAATGAAACCATAATTCTGTTTACTAGATATTACTTACGCTGTGGAAACAAGAGAATGATGATTTCTAGAGGGACTATCAGGATCACAAACCAGGCATTTACCTGGACATTTTTATTACATTTTCTTTTATTAGTCTTTATCAAATCAAAGCTGCAGATATGAAAATAAGATAATGTTTTTATGTCTTCTCTCAATACTAAATTTTATGATATTACACTTTGAGACATGTTTACACACACTTGGCCACCAGGAAATAATATATGGTATATAGCCAGAGCTGCAGAAAATAAGCTGTTAACCTCATGAAAAGTTTTAGTCGAACAACTCAATATTTTATTTTTTTAGTATACGATGAATGCAAACAATCAGCTTTTGCCATTAAAAGTAATGTTTACAGCTTTTCATTTCAAGAACTCTGCTGGTCTGATGCTTTGGGGCAGAAAAATTATATTTGGCTTAAAACTCTGTAAGTGACAAATATGTTTTTCACCTGTCTATATTTGACAAAATTATATGAATTACAATATTTTAATGGTTCTTGCTTATTTATCTTGCATGAGTCAATACTGACAGGACCAGAGAGTGCTGGGTATGAAATCCTCTATCAGACCAAATGGCGGAGTACAGAAAGAAAGACTGTTAAGAGGGTAAAGACAAAGTTATAGCACCAGCTGGAGGAATGGAAAAGAGTACAGATGCTAATGTATTGTAGTACATTAAAAAGGATGGGTAAGCAAACCACCTCCCATGAAGTGCAAATGGAAGTCTGGCATCTAAATGCATCCCAGGGCTCAGTCTGAACCCTCAGCTCAGCTAGGTACAGTTGTTAAAGATGGAGATCATCCAACTAATAATGAGGTGTCCTGAGATTAACTATGAACTGAATGACAAGACATTTATTCCTTTAAGAGACCGAGAGAGAAGTAGAGTTGGACATATGTCACCTCTGAATGATCAGCTGCATTACTGTGACTTATGTTTTCACTGCAATTCCAACTTTTTGCTACACTGGTACATTCGTTGAAGAATTTATTTGTTGTATAATGAAGATGCATTTACTTCAACAGCAGATAATGTTTTGTTTTCCCTTTTTATTATTGACTTGTCAAAAGGAGAGATATGATAATAATAAAATGACAAAATAACATGTTAATTGTTGAAATAAATGGGATGTATAATACATCAGGTAATGGTAATTAATTATATGGCTGATATACATAATGTCAGTTACTCATTACTTCTCTCAAACACTCACTATTATCCATACTTAAAATTATTGGTAATCATATAAATAGGCTTAATGAATTATAATAACAATGAATCCTAACAGTAAGAAAGGTAAATAGGCAAACTCTAAACGTAGTTAAGGGAACAGACTTCTGGGAGACAAATTATTTCAGAGTCAGATGGGCATACATTAAAGATGCATATTTTTCTGCCCGTTCACACAGTCCACTCGTAGCACAGTAACCGGTGAAGTTTTTGATTGACTATTAAAACTAGTCAATAGTTTAAATAGTTTGTTCATTTTATTCTTTCCAAGGTTCATCATCAAGAAGCAGGGGATTAAAAGCAAAAACTGCTTATTTAAGTCAGGCATTGTTCCTTTCCAAATATATATGCAAATTTATGCACCAGGGAGCAAAATTGCATGTCCGGTGCCAGGCTTTCAGTTTTGGCATCTATGTCTTCACTGCTCCTGTTTGAAATATGTATAATGTATAACATGTATAAAATATTAAATTCTTTGAAAACATCATTTTAATTACTCTTGAAAGACTTATCCAGCTGTTAAATGATCCAGGGTTAACCGAAGGGCTACTGCTATAAAACCATTTAAACAGACCATGGTGATTTTATCAAATTTCACAGCTGTTCCTGCAGCAAATGCAGCTTCTCAGAACACAAGATTTCTAGTTAATCTGGTAACAGTAGTTTTGCAGAAAACCTGCATCAAAGGAGAAATTGCTACAGAGGAACTGCCTGAGTGGATTGGACCTGCAGTCAGCCCAGTCCAGAAACCTGTCTCCAGGATGAGCCAGCACCAGCTGTTCCCATGAAAGTAAATATATAAATGCGTAATACACAAATGTAACTCAGCCTACAAAAGGTCACTCTGGTTAATCGCTAAGACATGGAGGCTTTCTTTTTCTCCAGTGTACTTTTTCAGAATCACACCATGCAAAATTCTTAATCATACTTTGAACCTAGTCTCTTGGTTCAAACAGTGATGGAATCCATAATTTGATCAAATGGTTTGAAGATATATCCTCCTTTATTTATTAAAGATTTTTCACATTTCTATTCTAGTGTTCATTAGGTGATAATTTCTCTGAATCCTTGACTATTTTGTAGGCTTTTATCTCATTCCCCTTATTCTTCATCCTCGTACAGTGAGCAGTCTCAGTCATTTCAATTTCTCTCCACATGAGAGACTGTTTCTATGTCTGATCTGATTCTCAATACCCATAACTTCCAGCTGAGGAAAGCCATACAACACTTCCTCAGGTAATCCATGCCAAGAGAACAATAAAGATAGGATCATTTATTTTAGTGTTAGAACCACACTTCAGCTAAACCACTGTTTAGCTGCATCTCAGATGCTGTATTTATCTTGTCTTATGGACTGAACCCAGAGGAGAACACAGATCTTCCAGCCAAACCATGTGGAATTGGCTTGTGTCCACACTCCTCTGGGGTGGTCTGACCAAACTCATTTTGCACAGCACTTGGCTAACGTATCCTTCAAGTCCAAGACAATGAGCTCAGTCCTGTATCCATGAGATGTAACAACAATAATAATAATTTTAGCTTTTTCAGCTCGGAGTACTCAGGGTAAAGAAGGCAGTTGGGCTAAAGCTCCCAAGAGCTTTATTTTCCTAGCATGCTTTCAGGGTGTGCGCCAGAAATGAAGGACTTTGGATGGAAGGCCTGCCAAAATCCTGTTGATGAATTATCTTGGTCAGAAGGAGGCAAAGTTTTTTCAGCTAATGCCCACTTGACTGGAATAGGACCCTGGATCCATAAAAGCTGTGCTAAGTGTGTAGGTTTCATCCTGAAATTTTGTCTTACTCCAGAAGGAGGCCTATTCTCAATGTGGAAATGATCACTCACAGAAAATAGTGAGCAAACCTTAGCATTCCCAATCCTTAAACTTCAATGCCAAATGCAGTTACACTCAGACAATTGATCTATTGATAATAAAAGAAAATAATAAACAGCACTATGTCAACATGTCAACATTCCAAGCCTGCAGACCTAGCAGAAATTAGCAGTGAACTTGGTTCATCAGGTTTATATTCCCAAGCCCCATATCTGACCCCAACTATAATAAAAAACGCAGGTCTAATCACTACACAAAAAGAGCAAACAAAGCATTAGACCATACTGACAATATTCCTAACTGTGCAGGCTACAGAATACAGCAATAAATTGAGCTTGCAAAGCTTTTATACCTTCAAACACTAATTGTAACTCGTCATCTGACTTCAGCCCTATTGAACACACACCCTCCCATCTATCTGCAAAAGCCTTAGGAGCCAGCAATAAATGGGGCTCCTGAAACTACCTCAGAAACAGGAAACATAAAGCAAATTCTTTACTGGATTCTTCTGGGTCCTTAAAACTAGGGAGAGAGCCGGTGTCTCTACACTTTATGTTCCGCTTTATGTTCTCTCTTATAGTGAGAATGGCTATAAGTTCAAGATAATTCAAATAATTTCAAATAATTCTGCTTACAACTATATATGAAAGCTCTTTCTGAGTTAGAAAGGTCTCTGGAATGCTACCCAGAACATAAAATTTTCCCTTATATATGTGGTTCAGGAAGTCAGGCTGCATTTGGTGACAGTGAGAAAAACTACAAACTTCCATAATGCTTCCTTTTATTTTTCATAGTAGATAATAGATAATATTATCTATATATATAGATAATTCATAGTAGATATATATATATCTATATATATATATCTATATATATAGATAATTCATAGTAGAATTATCCTTCATATTATGGCTATGAAGCTGAAAACAGCTTATATTCAAGTGGCTGCATGAGCGTCTTCACAAAAGTTCAATCTACAAAAGCCACCCAACCCATGAAAAGTCCTCTAGTTTGATCCTTTGTTAGGTTAAACATAGCATCTCTTCTTTTTTTTATCTTCCTAAATTATGATGGTCCATTAGAGTTCCCTTTGTTCTTCCTTAAGCCAAATATTTTTGATCACTAACAAATTTGAAGTGTAACTCCTACAGCTCAGGCTAGTAAGTATGCACATTTGTGTTAATAATCATGCCTCTGACTTTGGGAAACTTTACAGATATGTTACATACACGTAAGATAGAAAAGCGGTGTAAGACATGCTTCTGACTTGTGAAATATCAAATCAGACATTGATTTCCCCCCCCCTTTATGCTGCTTGTGTTTTGTTGTTTCCTATCATATAACCATATCAAACTTAGAAATAAATTCAACAGGTCATCAATTAGACCAGAGTATGCAACTAACTGTACAATAAGGTTTAGAGATGAAGAAGCTAAACTAAACATCTGGTTTGCCTGAACTGCAGCAAGAAAGTTACCCTGCATTTCCCGATTGCTTATGGACAAACCATCTAACCAAGGGGACTTCTGATGAGCAGAGTAATTGCATGGGTAATTATGATTCTAGTTACCCAGACCTTACCCATGTTCTGCCAAATAAGCCTCTGCCTTTTCAGACAAGCTGCTGTCTGGTCTCCCATGAACCTGAAAGGTTATGTCTGAACTCCTAAGTGGCGATTACAGTAGGCATGATGTCAAAACCTTCTGTCAAATTACTGTATAAACTGGATGTTTCAGATTCCTGAGCTGTCAGTGTTTTATACTGCTTGCTTCAAACTGTTGAATATTTCTTCTAGTCGTGCATGATAATGCCAAAAGTCACTGTGACAAAAAATACATTTTGAACAAAGGCTAAACAACATAAACGCTTTAACTTTACAGATGGCAGTCAGAACTCAGCAGATGGTGAAAGAAATCCCACAGGATGTTCTTCTCTCCCTTCTCTTCCCCGCTCCCCGCCCCCCCATATATATATATGAGTGCATGTGTGTGCGCACAAAACAGCGAAGTGTCCTGATGAAATACTCCGAAGGCTTTCACAGAAGAAGTATCTATCCTTTTAACAAAATTCCACTGCCCATTTTTAGAACAGAAAAGATCCAGCCAGGACTGGGTACCAGAGAGGGAATCGGGAAGCACGTGTCTGTTCATGAGTTTGCCACTAACCTGTAATACGTCTTTGGACAGGCATTTCTTTGTTCCTTTTTCTTCCCCTCCCATTTTCTGTCCTCTTTATTTTTATTCTAAGATCCTCAGGGAGGAGACTCTTTCTGTCTCTGACTGTTAAGCCTTAAAACAGCTTGTACCATGCTGGTGCAATTCAATCCAGCTTCTGTTTCACAGAAAGTGTTAGAGAGAAATTACACTCCATAGTCTTTTCTGCATTTCACAGAACTGATTATAAAGTTCTCCATAAAATGGAGCTATGCCTGACAGAGGGAAAAACATGGGCAAGCATAAACCATACAGAACCTAAAATCCTCTTTTTGCACCACATCCTTTTAAAAGGCAGGGGACAAATCAAACCAGCAGAGTGCCATGCTAACAGGCAAGATTGTTTCCAGTTCCCTTGGTCATGTTGTAACTCCTGCACGGCACTACACTGTTCCATACAGTTAGGTATCACTTTGCATTTGCACCTTGAGATTTTTACTACATTACACTTATGTATATCTTCTAATGCAAATGCATCTCAAAATACTATATATGAACTCTTTACAGTTACCTGCAAAACCCCCTGCCTGTTGCAGAAATGTCACTCATGTAGGAAGCACCAGCAGCTCAGTGGTACACAGCAGCTCCAGGCACCAGTGCAGAGCAAAGAACTCCATGCCCACTTGAAACTACAGGTGGGATTGCCAATAGGCAGCATTGAAAAACCCAGGCCAGAGTTCAGTTTGGGTGTTTTCCAAAACTGAACTCTGTCCTGGGTTTTTCAACCAGCCTTTTACTTCTGAAAGAAAACCCCAAGCACCTTTAATGCAGACAAATAATCAGAAATTCTCTTTCATTTGTATTGCACAAGAACCCCCCTATAAAGCAGCATATTATGCATGCCACAGTATTGTTCAGCAGTCACACAACCATACCATGCACTGACCCATCAACCATACTCTCCATAACACTAAATTCCCTGGCAGCTTACTCTCCTGGAACAAACTGACTCATTTGAACTTGTCATTATGATCACATTGCAACTCCATGTATCTTCTGCACAAGATCCAAGACAGCACTCATCTGTAAAGCAGTACACTTTCTCCAGGAATACAAGCAGGCACACAAAATGCCTCTCCCTCACCTACCTTCAAGGGGGTGTACTATAGCTGGCTTTAATCATTTCTATTTTTCAGTCTCTGATAGATGTATGTGCTGATCTTTGTAGGAGTGAGTTTTACATGCATGTACAAAAGGCTGTGAAAACTTTCCCTTCTGCAAATAGGAATTCACTTCTTTGGGGTGATAGATCCAGTGCGGACATCATGGACGTAACTGGTGAAACACACAAGAGACAGCTAAGCGGCACGTGCCACTACTTTTAAAGATGCTACTAAAATCTGAAGTTGGTCACATAGTCTGAATGGACTACAGCAAGAGGAACGGAGTGACAAGTTTAACTATCCTGAAATTACTGAATCACTGAACAGATGCACTGGTTTGATACAGACCTACTACAGCCTTCCCAAAACAAGGAGTATCAGACATATGTCCTGAAAATTGTACTCATAAGAGTGTACTCAACTATCTTGACACTTACAATTTTGGCAACTCATAGACAAATCTGTTGTTTAACCAGAGAGAAAAGCGATTTTTTTTCCCCCATACTTTCACAGCAACCTGGTTGTCCACAGCAGAGATGATTTCAGGTAAAAGAAAGCTGTTATGTATTTACATGACACCGAGTACAGTATGTTGTAGGTTGAGAACACATGCCAAGCACTTCACACCATCTACCTCCCCAATTCAGGAAAATGCTTAATGCAGCTACACACATAGTCCTCCAGTCGAAGGCAAACTAGAGAAGAAGGCCTGTTTGCAACACCATTCAGTAGATCTAGAAACTGTTATGTAGCAGCACCAGGTGTGCAGAACAAAGCAGGTCCAGAAGTGGGAGCCAGGACTACCTTGCTGAATACAAAAGGATCTGCCCTTAAAATTCTAGATTACTTCTTGGGAAAGAATATTTAGGAATGGTCTGGCTTCAGGTCTAAGCCCTCAGGATTTCAGCCCAGTGACACTCACAATTACAACTGTGCCTCCTTCCAGCAATCACACCAGACAGGTTGGCTGTTACTTCCCACTCAAAGATCTGCATCAGTCATAAAACTTTAGCCAAGCAGTGATTTTTTTAAGAGAGATATCTATCAGCTGTGATGCTTGATGAGTTAGCCCGTCAGTTCCACAACAAATGGTACATTTAAAACTACAATGTCTCTATTACAATATAGAGATTACTGAACTTCCCAATTATTCTGTGGTCCCTGAACACAGAGGTTCAGAGCTGGGTGTACAAACCTGATCTGATCGGGACCTTTCTTTAAATGGAAACTCAGGCCGTTCCAGGCCTAAGAGCCCAGTGAACACAAGCAGGCTGTTTGCTGGTGCTTCTCCCCAGTCCTCTCAGCACTCAGCCTCAGGCAACGGACAGGCAGCCAGGATGAGGAAAAACGCTGCAGTGCCAAAAGCATGGAGTGGGAAGGAGACCAGAGAGAGCAAGGAAGACAAGAACACAGACAGAAGCTGGACATACCAGAGACCCTCACTGCTTGATCAGACCAGGAACCAATACACAGAAGCAAAATAAGACTGGAGGCACCAGTGGAAATGGAAGAAACAAACACTGAGTATTACTTAACTACAAATTGGATTGTTTGGATATAGGACAGGTTCAAACTCAGACTGTACAGGCAACTACATTTCTAGTATTTCCTATATTTTGCAGATGGGACCGTGATCTTTATAAGGGTTTTATGAAATAATTATTATGGATGTGGGTGTGAACTACAGATATAAAAGCTGTCTGAGGTATCTGAATTCTGACAGAGTTTGGAATTCGAAACTACTCGGAGCTCAGTTCCAGGGGATTCATTTGGGCTCATTTTTAGTTAAAATACTCTCAGCTGAGGTCACATGGTTGCACAGAATAAGGGCAGTTTCTAAATCAAACCACTGCAGTATTAGTAATAGATAGGATAGCTCCATCTTTCTGTCAGGAGCCTTTTATATTTTTTCTGCCTCAAAGGAAAAAACCAAAGCTGATTCTGGATGCCTCTGAGCCTGGTGAACAAGTTACATTAAACCTCTGTCTAAAATAGCTATGCTGGCTCAAATACTTTTTTTTCATGAAGAATCTTACCCAAATAAGAGGCTCATATCTCAGAAAAGATCTTACAGTAGTCTACATTAATTAAAGATAAGATGATATCATTACAGAGATAGACATTGTTATCTTCCCGCCCAATGTTAGCAAGGTTGCTTTCATGCCTACAGATGAACACTTCCAGACAGATATTTTTTAAAACCTCCTATTGTGTTTGAAAGTAGCTGCCTAAATAGAATTACAAAGTTTCACAGGGAAGCATATTTTTGGGTCTGATACACAGCTCATTGAAGTCAAAGAGAAGGCATATAAAATCATACTTAACTGTCTCTACTCTAGAAAGCTTTTTTTTTTTTTTTTTTTTTTTAGCAAGTGCATATATAATATTAAATGTATAGCGAGTTTCTTTCATTTTGTTGGATGTTAAATAAATGTTCAGAGGAGATACTTTCAAGAATCTACCTGGCTTAAGCTTGACAATAAACCATTACAGGGGCAAGGGAGGAAAAAAATGGCTGGAAAGGTTTCAGTTACTGCTAAAATTTGGAGATATATAGTGCTTAAAGCACTGAGAACTCAGCATGCATTTTCTTCTTCAGCAGCAATCTCAAGCAATGAAATTTTTTTAGTGTACCCTGACTTCAGTTAGTATCATATCTGAAGATGCAATCTAACCATACTTCACATGAGAAGTTTACACATAATAACAATGATTTACCTAACTTCATGGGGAAACACAAGCAAAGGAGTATTTAAAGTAGGTAAAAAGGGGTTGTTGGTGTTGGCTTAGATGAACCCCTGATAAAATTATTCTTGTTATTTGAAACCAAATACATAGTCAATCTCAATATATGCAGCAGGATCCCGACGGATACACATGCAGGCACTGCAGCATTCCACTGAGGTGCATGTATGGGGAAGATGCCATTATGAAACATCAGAACAGAGCAGTGAATCCTCCTTAAAATGGGGAGCCCAACCCTGTCAAGAGACAGAATTGTTGAACAGAAACCAGTGGTGAAAACCAGATGGTGTTTATGTTGAACTTTGTATATTTACAAATGAATTCAGTTTTGCTTTATTGTTTTTCAGCTCTTTTATAACAAAGGACTCTAAGGCCACAGCTGTATAGTCAGTAAGTATACAGCATAAAAGAATCTCTACATATGACTTCATTCAGTTAAAGAAGATGTAGAGCTACTGTTTGATTTGTTACATAAGTGTACGAAAGCAGTAACAATCGATTAAGGCACTTTCTATCTCAAAAATTAAAATCTGCATTTTCCCTTGCAGTTCAGACAGACCGTTAAGTGCTGCCTAATGGACCTTTTGGGTTTTTTTCCTCCTTCAGTGTTAAGGCAAGCAGCTACCACATTATTTTCTGCTTCCAGGTCTTAAGGGAAATCCGAAGGAACAAGTACTACCTAATCCCCAGATTTAATCTTTGAGTACCCTTTTGCTTGGAGAATTCCTATCATAAACCTGAGTTAGTTCATGGCAATCGAGGTTCACAAGCAGTCCAAAAAAAAAAAAAAAAAAATTCACAGCAAGAAGAGTCATACCTTGGGAGATATGTTACCATGGTCACTACAGTATATCCCTGGATCAAAGTGATCCTTTGCTCTCAGAATACCCTGAGAGTGAAAGCCCTTACAGAAGTTAATAACAAACAAGCTTCATTTAGATCTATGGAAACACTTCAAGTGGTACAGAGGTATCCCTACGAGGAACCGTACTGCACTCAGATATAAGCCAGGCTCTGGGCTAAATGAGCTACTCTAATTCCAAAATACAAAATTCCTTTCTGCTTTATTTTCAGAAATGCACTGCCTGTATCAGTTAACATGTTTCCAGACTGATTCTGCTTACTAGTGGTTTCCAACGTAGCACAAGTTTGGTAAAATACTAAAAACTTCAAACAATGCACTTTATGAAAAGGGTCAGGCAACCATAGTAAAAGTGCTACTGCCCTCAGCCAAAATTCAGATGCATGCCTGGCTGAGAAAGAATTCAAGGCTAGTATTTAAAATGCAAGAAGAAAACCAGCTGAAATTATCATCTTTCATTTTGGAATTGCAGGCAGATTTTTGATACTTAATGTTCTTTGTGACGCAGTTAGGTGTTGAGTGTTTTTCCCAACAGTATCTAACTGCCAAGAAGAAACACCCAGGCACTTCTAAAATTCCCTAGAGACACCTATTTCTACCTCTAGCATAAAAATCTGGCTTTTATAGATTGCATCATCCCGTGAAATAAAGGAGCTCTGAGGAAGTGTAACCACCTGAATCTTCAGTATCTCAAAAGAATTTGTATGCTACATAATGGTAATGCCACAAACAAGAATTTGTATGCTAACCTATGCTGCAAGTGCATGCGGGTGGATCCACGCATCTTGGAATGCAACCCTGAAACCTTTTCAGTGAGAAACTAGAAAGCTACTGCAAAGTAGCTGAAAGAGACATAGATTATGTTTCAATGACCTTCTTGAGATGTATTCCTTACCTGCAGTCATTTAAACATGTTTGCATCCACAAAGAATTGAACAGAAATTATTCTGTGCACAGAGGCCAAGAGCTGACACTGTTAACCTATGGAGTTGGTGAGCTCTTGTTTGTGCTTTCAATCTCTTTTCTAAGATTTTTAAAAACTGATAAGTCAGAGAGGTTAAAACTGTTTTTTAAAGCAGTAAGTTCTTTACAACCTCTTTGGAAATCAAAAGAAAATTGTTACAAGTGTTACATTGTTTCTCATAGTGAAGTCCTAGGGAAAAAAAGTGTAAAGTGCTTTTTGGTAAATTTAGGTCTGGTTTATGGAAAGATTTTTCTATCACTGTACCAGTTTCAGAGCCATGCACGGGGTCAGCACAGTATTAATGACCAGGAATGCCTTCCATCAGCATTCCCTGCTTACCTTCCCTAAAAAAACAGCTACAGCAATATGCTGCTTCTTTGCATCAGTATAATTATACTCACACAGGAAACAGGTAGGAAGGATGCTGAAGGGAAAGAGAGGAGTATTGACTCCAGTGCTGCATTGCTTGCAAAGTTTCAGAGAGAAACCTTTTCCTATAGCCAGCCTCTCTATGGCATCCTCCCCTGATATCCTTTTAACAATGTTTGCTTAGGGAAGACCAATGCAGACATCAGAACCCAAACCGGGGCAGAGCAAGCCTGCAGAATTAAAGAAAACGGATGATATTGGCACCGCCCATCTCCTCCCTTTAGTCTCTGAAAGCTTTGGGAAGGAAGCCTTTAGTTCCCCTACAACCAGGGCCTGCACCCTGAGCTGCATCCCTACCTCAAAACTAAAAAGTATTCTCCCTGTAGCCATTTCAGGAATGTCTGCAGCGGTGGTAGGAGCCTGGCCCAAATCCCACGTGCATAGAGAGGCAGATGTGTGCTCCACTGCCTGCTCAGAGTTTTTCCTCCTCCACTTGCAACTGTTTGGAATTTAACACCCCAGAGTACCATCAGCATTCAAACTGCAGGGGAGACCTTATCAAGGGGACCTGCCCTCCTCCACGTCAGCGAGTGGGAGTCTTTCACTAATAAAGGACTTCTAGGGCAGGGATGCAGAAAAGGGGAGGCAATGGGGATTATCTGGGCTGCTGCCCTTTAATGATTAAAGGTTTTCAAGTGTCAAGAGCAATTTCCAAATATCAATTGTTTTCCTCTGCATGGCTTCACTGCCATGTTCTGTGTTTAAAAAGTTTAGTTACATATTTTATGAAGCTCATCTGTAGAAAAGGCAAATGCCTCAGAAACAGTGATTTCGATTTGGTGACAACTGACTTCTGAAAATAGTACGTTTATGCAATGAGCTTAAGCACAGCAGTCCCAGTTGTTGACTCTCCTCATGAAAATATTGATTCTAAGCTCCGTAGCTTATAACGTTTTGATCCACATTCTGGGCCTATTGATTTACCTTTGATACTTCAATCAAACTGTTGTTTATATAAACAGCAAATGTATCTGATCTCTCCAAAATAATTAGGTTAATCACAGGAGGATCTACAAAAGCCTTGTTTTGATTATGTCATTATGCTCTCCTGGGGAAAACAGGTAAATTTGAAAATGTAAAAAAGAGACAGTTGTTAGCCTTTTCCTTCTGGCATCTTTGAAATGTTTTTAGTCACAGTTTTCCTTTTATGATATCAGGCTTTTACATGATTGCAGGTTTGCAGTATGCTTAGTTATGATTTCCTCAGTGGCTGACATTTTGCAACACATAATGATTTAGCCAATCTGAGCAGAACTATCATTACACAATTTATTGTTCCCCAAAGCATTATCTGTTATAGAGACTATTAGGCCTATCAGCTACATTTTACAGAATTTTTATTAGAATTATTTTAAACTCCAAGGAAATTAATCCCTCCCTTCACATCTCCTGTTCCAAGATTTTTCCATTTTGCAAAGCAAAGAAAAAGTATTCAAGCACAAAAGAAGTGAGGGTAGTTGGTAGTTCTCCTGAAATCATTGTTATTTCTCCTTGTATAAAAAACCAAATGAATACTTCAGGATTTTTACTTTTTAGGGTAAAATTCTCCTTTAACTTGCACAACAGAAACAGACCTGTTACCAGTGGGAATTCTGTGAGAGTGCTGAGACCAGCTGCAAAAAGAACCGTGGATGCAATGCCACTGTTCAAAAATGTATTTTTTATTTGATGAATGAATTGCTCAAGAAAAAAAAAAAAAGCACTAAAAATTTTTCCATTCTGGAAACAACGACTTTGTACAATAATCCTATTGTTCAATCATCACTACAGTTTCTATTGGAACCATGCCCAGAAGCACTAAACATTTTGTTCTAAAACTGTTGCGTACCTTTTCTAGGGGCCTTATACATTAATCAATAGTTTTGATTACTCAATCCTATTATTATTCCATTTTTTGGAACAAACCGTTAGGCTTATTAATTACACTGAGAAAGTTATTTATCTTCTAGCAGAACAAAAAGAGCTCATACTGTCACTGTCAGAGAGCTGTTTAATGCACTGTGACACGCTGAACTCCACTCAGCTTCATGCTCTTTCCCTCCCCTCTGATGGTGTCATTGAATGATAGGATCAAACCTTGGGTTATGGAGCCACAGGAGGCTTCCCTGAAGATCAAAGTGCTGCTGCTGCTGCTAAAGGTCACTTCTGAGAACGTATTTCTCAATTTGAGAGGGAGCTCAGCTACTGGAGGCAGTGCAAGGAAAACAAGGCTTGTCTGATGTTGAAACTCAGCTAGGCCAAGGGCACGTTAAAAATCAGGGAATGGATGCCAAAGAAAGGATGCATATAATTGAAGAGAAGAAGGGAGGGAGGAGAGAGGAGGGGGAGAAGAAGCACCTAGGAGAAACACTGCTGATTTGGGGGGTTTGTTCGGCTTTACCCCTCATTATGCATGCATGAAATCAGCTCTCCCTGTGTAGTAAATTTCTGCCTCTGTCAGGAAGCAAGAAAATCTTGGAACTGCTCTTCAGAAAGAGTAGAGCAACATTACCGAACAAACCAGGGTTGGAGTGGACCAAAAGAAATAATTTTCTGTGCAATGCATTACTGAAGAGCTGAACAAGGAAGCCGAAGTGCTGCAATGACACACATTTCTTGAAGATAGAAAGAGAACAAAGGAATAGGTGGTTTCTAGACATTTCCTTTCCATACAAAAGCAGACCTGTATTTATGAAGACAGTTACTCCCCTGAAAGGGCCACCTTCTCTTACTTTGCTTATTATGTAAGGTTATTATTATTTTTATTAGTTAAGAAAACAGCCTTTTTCTTTAAATCATAGCAAGAATTATCATATGGTTGTGTAATTCAGAACTTACAACTCTAAGAGAGCGTGGGAGCCACCATCTAACAGCTTGTCAGGTCTCATGCATATTCTATGCTGGCTGCTGCAGTGTGCTCAGGGTGACATCATAACCTGAGCTGCCGAGCATCTGACATCACACCTTCTGGAAGAACGTCTTCTGCCTGAAATAGCACGCAAGAGCTCAAGCCAGAACATACAGTACCTATTCAAAGTGTACAAGTAGCACAGATTGAACACATGTGGGATCCAGCACTGCTGAAGGAGAAGGAGGATATAATACCACACATCTACCTCACACAGAGCTTACAAATTTCAATCCATTCAAAGCTGCAAGTTTTTTTGTAATACCTGAATGCCAGATAATGCAAATTCTACTGCTATTATGATGGCAAACATAAATATTCTACCTTTATCCCTTTGAGAAAATTTCCTTTTCTGTCTTTTTCAGGGATTAATTTCTCTATACAATTCAGTGGATAGTGTTTGGCCTTTCTTCTTCAAGTGGTTTTGTGTTAATAACTCAACCACTGGTTTCAGGAACACAGGCTGTCTCTTTATTCCGTGTCTCTACAGTACACAGCTTAACAGAAGCCCTTTACATACTTCCAAATATTAATAAAAAGAGAACGATATGGACTCAACATGGATTTGGGAAAGGCATCATTGTGCAAGATGTTAAAACAGAAGTTGTTTGTTCATTTTTGTCTGAAATAGTTTGCGATTTGTATGGCTCAAGAAGTAAGGATAAATTTACAATCTATAGTTTTCAGAAATGAACAGAGAAAAAGGAAAATCAAATAAGAGAATTTTTGCAGCTGTCTTAGATTCACAACTCTGGTGTTTTAAACCAGTTTTTCCCTGCAATGTCTAAATTGACAGATTCACAATTTCACATTACAAGTCAGATAAAATCTCAAGAATGATATATTGATTTTTTTATAGAGGATTGGAGGTAAACCACTTTTTCTCATGCTACAACTAAAATGAATCTCAAATATTTTATGGGATAAAAAAATCTCAGCAGAGTTGAAAGTAACAATAATAAGAAAGGGCCTGCTTAAACTCCAGTGAGTTCATTCAGAGGCTAGGGAGAGATGACTTTTCATTTACCTAAAATTTCCAAATAATGGGAAAAGTGTGAAAACTAAAAAGCAAAACTCACATGCTCCCAGGTTTCCAGATTACCATGCCTTCTACCTGTGACCCACTGGCCGCTAATGCTATGTCCTAAACAGCAAAATCACTGTGAACCACAGCATTTTAAAGGCCGATTTAAAGGCCCATCAGACAAGTTACTCTTCCCTCAATAGTCTTCCCTGAAACATAGCTCAACACATTCCTCTAATTTCACATATGGTAAAGAGAATTGAAACCACTAGCATATTTTAAAGATTCTTTTCTAAAATGTCATCTTTTGATATGCAAATACTAGGCCAGAAATAATACCACTTCTTCCACTAATGCTCTGTTCCTTAAATCTAAAGGAAAAGAAGAATCAAATCAAAAAACAGCTCCAATTTCTACTCCTTCTGTCAGGTTGCTTTTAAAACAATATGCACAATAAAATCTCGTAGTTAAACATGCCAGGTCAACATATTGCTTCAATTACTGTCACATAACCTTTTTCAACTTGATATCTGTTATCTTATCTCTAATAGATAAATACCTACCCTTGGGAAAGGATCTGTGCATAATAAACAAGAAAATTGAGTCATTCTTCTAAGACAGCTGTCACCTGGCACAAGAAGTGGTGATCAAATGATCCAAAATAGCACTCAAGCAGATCAAATTAAGGAAAAAGGTTGGGTTTTTTTCCTGTCCACAGATGTCACTCAATAGGGTCAGTTCCTCCTACCTGCTGTTCCTAAAAGAATTAGTTCCTAAAAGGCAAGTTTTAACAAATGTCCTTTTCCAGTAATGTCTGACTCCACATCAGCTGGCACTAAATTTGATGTGCTGGACAAAAGGAAACCAGGCAATGTAAATCATTTATTAAAGCCAGTGCAATCTGGATAAACAGTAGATTCATATCTAAACTTGGCAAGAAAATCGGAGCAAGAAACCTCTCAATTTTGCAGGGATCCAGAAAAAAGTGAAAAGCTATGGAAGACCAATAAAACTTTTTTGGCATACCATCTGGAAGTATCAGCAGTTTCTGATTTTGGAAAGAATGCATTCTGCTTTTAACTGCACACAATACCTCGTTTCTGCTTTCATGTACTCGAGACCAAGAAGCCTTTTGACAAATGGCCCAAAAATCAATACGTGTTATTCTGTCTTACCTAGGTATGTGCTCTTTGAAAACAAACTGAGACATCTTGCAACTTAACTAAACATCGCACAATAGCTTGGCCAATTCTGCCACCAGGAAGTATGACTGCAACACAGTCAAGACCTGCAGACTTTGTAAAGGTTGTGGAGCACTAAAAATGAATGGAGGAGGAAAAAACAAAGGGAAGCAAGCCCTTCTAATTCTTCTCTTGAGGGACATAACCTGCAACACGACAGCTTTCACCTATGACATCCACCAGTCTGTGCTTCAATCCAACAGAGTACTTAACTCGTGCTTTAAGCCTGTGAATAGACTGAATTCCTCCCGATTTTGAATAGAAATTCATACCTATTTAGTTATGAATGCCTGACTAGATCAAGGCCCAGGTTACACGGATGATGAGGTTTATTGCCAGACTGTATAAAGAACAGGAGCAAAGGTTATACAGTTTCCTTCTCCTTAGATGGAAAAAGGATGTCAAAGAAAGATGAAAGCAGGAAAATCTTCCTTAAACATAAAGCCCACAAATGGCACTATCTCCTCACAAACCCTGGCGCTGTAGTAACAGCTATGCAGACTGGCTTGTGGCTGTAATACAATCAGAGTATGCTTTAAGAACTTATCTGTTCTTGCGAGAATCAAATAAAGGAGGAACCTGGAAGAGAATACCCCATGTGCCAGAGCCACATAATAACCATCTGATCCAGGACAAATGGCACAGTCCTCCATGAACCCAGATGCTCCTATGCTCTGATATAAATCTGAAAACAGGTTTTTCACCAGATCAATTTACATGAAGAGTTCAAAAGGCTTATTTTTCATTCCAACAGAGAATTAACACAAATGTCAGAAGTTGCCAGGGAACAGACTGTCACCCTCCAACTGCTTCCTTCCCTTCGAATACTTGGAGGATACTGTACTCCATGTATTGCCTTTTAATCCTGTGTTCTGGTGTAGGCTTTTTAATATGTGCTTGCTGTATCTGTACAAAATCTGAAAATGCAGAGTAGCCTACCAGACAGAGCTTTGGCTTGGGATTTAGGAGACCTGCAAGCTGTTAGAAGATGTTAAGAAGGCTGCAGTAAGTCACTTCCTTACTCTGTACTTCAAGCTCTGCATTTTGGCAGCATAATATCGACATGCTTTGAAATTGGTGGATGAAAAAATCTTTCAGACTTTGAAACACTGGAGAAAGCATAAGCACACACAAAAGACACTTTTGCTAGAAAGGAAAGATACAAGCAATCTGTACAGAACCATCAAGATGTCAGTTAGTCTGTTTCTAACAACTACGACACACAACTTCCATAGATCATTCCTCTGATCATAGATCATTCATAGATCATTCTTCAATCATAGAAGTATTACTGTGACTGGCAAGCCACCCCATGAGCTTGCTTTAGGCTAACCAGTTCATGAGCGGCAGGGAATCTTTCACCAGTAGTAGTGGAGTTCAGCGTGGCCTGCTAAACTCATCTGAAAATGTTGGGGTTTCACCGCCAAGGCCACTGTCCTGCTCTTAGTGCCCAGTCAAGGTAGTTTAAAGTTAGCTCAGTTATACACCAGATTTCCATTTCCAATACAGACAAGCACTTAAAGAAAAGGTGGTTCAGTTTTACTAACACTGAGTTGATCAGTGCTTTACCTGAGACCAAAGACTAAATAGTCACAAGCTACAATTAAGGACACTGCTCCAGAAGTCTCCATTCTGGTCCATTGCACAACCGAAAACTGAAAACAAAGTTAACATGTATCACAAGCACCGTACTAAATGCTCTCCAGCTCTGAGGTAGTCTTGCAGAGATGAAGGAACAACATAAGCAGATTCTGTCTCCATGCCTCTGCCAACCATTTAGAATGCAGGGCTCAGAGGACTAAGGCATGGAATGCCCAACTGTGCTAGGTAGGCTTAAAGTATGTTGAAAGGTAAAGTGCCTTCACTAAACACTGTTTTCAATTAATTATTTACTAAAGCTCAAGTTTCATAGGTGCTTTCAGGGTAAAAGACATTGTAAAGTGTACAGCTGTGCTTTCAGGGCAAAAGACATTGTAAAATGTAAAGCCCAATATTCAGCATTTCGACACAGGCAAATCTAACTTGGCTAAATCTGATTGTTTCTAACTCTCACTCACTGTCTCTTCTGTCTTAAATTCCCAGCCTAAGATGGCAACTCTTTCCCCCATAATAATAGTTCACCACGATAGGCTGTATTCTTATGGCTTGTGCTGCCGTAATGACACATTACGATTTCAAATACAAAAATGCATTACTAGAAAACGCATCTTTTAAAGTGCTCAATATATTTAACATGTGAGCTTGCAGCCTCTAGATTGTTGATTTAAATTCAAAGCAAGCTCACAGTACAAGAAAATTCTGCCATCTGGCAGAAGCTAAAGCAATTCGCAGCATGAATGGGCAGGTGCTGACACCCCGAAAAGACTGCCCCGAGGAGTAACAGCTCTGGATCTTCTCAGCTGAGGTACAAAGTTTGAGCGGGCCAGACACTAGGCTGCTTATTGCACTTCTGTAAGTGCCCAGCAGAGTAAAAGACAGCGCATACAGGCACAGCAGGTAAACAGAGCTTTGCAGTCTTTTCAGTGTACTTCACTGGAAATCAAATGAATGCTGAAAAGGGGAGGAAAACTCTTTGTTGATGAGATACAGGCTGCCTGATGTCAGTTCCAGTGACAAACACATCAGGCTGACTATGCAGATATCTGGAGAGTTCATCTCCTCCCAGACAAACTGTGCACTTATTTTCCAAAATAATCATACTGAAATAAAAACATGCTGAATGAGTCGTACAGAAGGAAACTCCAAAATACTGCTTATGTTTTCAAGACCAAGGAAGAGAAAATAGACAGACAAGCACAAATTAAAGATTAGATTTTGAAAGCACTAGGTGAAACCCACACTCCTGTCCTAGAAAACAAGGTCTGATGGTGTTGCCCTCAAGAATTACTTTTCATCTGATCCTCACCACAGCCTTGGCTGAAGAAGAAAGTAGGTCCACTAACATCTCTCATATCCAGATATTGCACGGAAAAAACTGTACATGCCACAAGCATCTCTCCAAGACCACGTAGTGGTTTTCAATATAAACAAGATTAAGGAGCTTAGGGAGTCAGGCATCCAGTTCCTCTTACATGAAATGGCTGGTTAGCTCCCACTGACATAGGAGCTTGGGTTTATGCAGTTTAGTAAAGTTCTGGTTTATCATTTTGGAACTGTTTAAAGTCCATTAAGAAAGCAGGAAATTTACCTGCTCTGGAACTTCTTAGGATCTGGGTACCCAAGTCCTTTGAGTTCTTTCACTGCAGGGGAAGCTGATATAGAGCAGCTTACTGACTTGCCACTAGGCATATGTATGTACACCACATGCTTCACATGTTACATAATTTACATATATAAATACTCTTTTCCCTCAACTTTACAGTGTAATAGGCACGTTTCATAATTGCAATGCATTGCAGCCTGCCATGGGACAACACAAACTGTACAGGCTGCAAAACTCACCTGCCAACACAACTTGCTAAAAAAATTCATTTTTCTGTCTTCAGAGATGACTGATTTTAAAAAACAAACTAACAATCTAAAATCCTGCTCCATAAGGGCTTCCATGCTAAAACCTGGACTGTACTAACATATGTTTTTTGTGTAAAATGTGACAGAGCTGTAGTCAGCAGAAACTGAAATCAGAAGTAAATACTTTGGGGAACTTTTCCTGATGTTGCTGGAAAAGAATGCTGTCTGGAGAAAGAGCACTGGGCGCATATTTATTTAGAGGTCAAGAGCACAGCTCAGCTCAATGTTCTGCCTTCTAATGCACAGAGAGAACAAGACTTTCCTGGCCAGAGAAATAGTTTCTGTACTGTACATCTGGTTATAATATCAGTACTGCAGCCTTTTTGGTATTCATGACAGGTTTTAGAGGATTATAATACTGTTTTCTTTTTATTTCAATTATTCTGGTAGATGCTAAGTCTGCTCAGAGAGTGATGGTAGCTTTGAAAGAATTAGGAAAGCTATGCCCTTTCAAATATATCAAACCACTCCATAAATGTCCTTTTGAAAGATGAGGCAATTCTAGAGACTTTTACAAACAATCCAAACAACATATTTAATAGTAACTGAAATGGACCTGAGCAATTTGATGACTTTCCGGTGTTTAATTCTAATAGTGTTTATAGATGCATTGTAAGGGAAAGTAATTTACTCTCTTCAAAAGACCGGCCTGGTTAGTTTGGACTATGATTACAAACTGGTCATTGAAACTGAAGCGAATTCAATGGTGCCTGTAACTTGCCTTCATATACACAGACTCCTTTATTTGTGAATTCTGACACAAGGAAAGGATGTTTGCTCTGAAGGAGTGCAAACCTAGCAGCTCAGACATAACAGATGGGGGCACAACTTGGGCAGCTGTTTGTACAACCCAGCGGTACTGCAGCTAGTGCTGTGCTGAAGGATGAGTGCTCTCCCAGGAAGCCAACTATTTTGTTGCCTCTCTCCATGTACTAAAGAGCCCCATGCCTCCTACTAGGAGAACCCTGAGGGAAATATGATCATCTGACAAATATGTTACACCTTCAAGGAGTTATCAGCTGTAGGAAAGCTTTTACTTAAGGAAAAGTTCTCCCAGGGGCTCTTCAGGCCTGACAGTTTCAATAACACACTTTTAAATGTTTCACTTAAAAATGCTGCAAATGCCTTTATGACAGGAAATTACATACTTAAAATAAGAAATTAAACAAAAATCACCCAGACCTGCTTTATGATGGATCCAAAACAAGCAAGTTCGTTGGCAGTCCTAGTTCTTGCTGCCCCAGCTACGCCAGCAGACTGCCTCCTTCAGTGACACCTTGGTATGCTAGCAGACATTCCCATTTGTCTCTGAGCAGGAGACAGCCAGCTTACCATATTTTCGGAAACAGGTAGAATGTGAACTCTAAATGTTACATGCTCTAAGGCTCCACAGTTGCATTTTATGAAAATAAATAAATAAATAAACTGATTATGGAAGTTCCTTTAGTAGATTAAAGTTGCACTCTATTAAAAGCCCAAAGTTTTCCTTAGATATGTCCTTATAAAGGCAGCTATGAATCCAATTTATATCTCTACATATTCACTCTGGACTTCATTTTCACCACAGTCACTTGCTCCCTCCCACACACCACGATGGATTAATAGAAAGCACAGACAGTTAGTGGAGACTTGGATACTTTTCCCACTCAACTTAAAGGTGTAGAAAGCTACAGGAACAATAATTTCATAATGACAGAAAGAAAGAAAGTTTGATTCTTATTTTACGGTACTTATGTCTAAGTATTAAAACTAATTCCATAACTCGAAACATCCTTTGAGGAGGACAGGAAGAAAAGAACAAAAAAAGAAAGAAAAAAAAAACAAAAAAAAACCGAAGAAACACAAATCCAGGGTTGAATGGTATGAAGATGAGTTCTAGTACCTTCTTTCCAGAAATGGGGCCATCATGACTGGGCAGAGCAATGGGATTTTGCATTACTGCTCCATTTTACAATTTGCTACTAAAAAAAAAAAAACAATTAAAAAAAAAATCCTAGATTTTCAGCAGTAGACACTTTTGAGATTTTCCTGCTTTTTGTCCTCCTGAAATGTCTGTCTTTGTGTTTTGCCATGTACCCTCTTACACAGCAGGTTTCTCTCCTCCTTTCCCTCTCTACATTTGGAACTCTTTGGCCCTTTACCCATTTGAAGAAGGAGGCCTCTTGCTGCTTTCACAGGCACTGCTTGCTCCCTGAATATTTAAATAGCCCAGCTCCTTTCATGAGCTGCAAGACACCTACATCAAGGCCTAAAGGATCTAAGCAATGACCCTGATATTTAGATCTAAAAAGTTGTTGATAGTCAAGTTCACCCTCAGCATAGTTTCACTGAATTTAAAAGACTCACACGTGGGATACATTTGGTCCTCTGTGTTAAAATTGTAGGGATGATCTAGTGATACATAATAAGCAATGACACTTGAGGGAGTTCAGCATCTTTCAGTGGAAGGATTTTTAGATCTGTACCTTTGTTCCCAAACAAGTTAAATGAATAATGAAATCTCCCTGCAGTGAGAACAGCTGAACTTAATTCAGAGGAAATTTCTCAAAGACCTGCCTTGGTGCCTAGCAAATGTGCTTGTCAAAAAGAGTTGCTCCTTCCCAGGTATTTGTTTTAGAAATTCCCTGCCTACAGGATTACACAAAGTGGCTCAGGATAGATTTATGCTTTAAGCAGGTTTTTATTTTGTAAGTTTGAAAATTATGCTTTTTATTAGCATAAATGTGACAGCAGTTTAAAGACCAAAATTCTATTCAACAAAATGAATTTCAAGCTAATAACTCTTCAGATAACCAAAATGCAAACTCCTGAAGATCAGTACAATTTCTTTGAGCAGTTAATCCTTTCTCCTCTACAATAGCAACTGTCAATTTATACTGTAACCGTAAGATTGTCCCTATATCAAATTGGATGCTTCCATTCTGAGGCTTCAAGTGTTTTGGACAAACGACAAAACTACCTGGATATCTGATTACACAATCTGTACCCCAGGAGAAAATGACATACTTTGCAATTTAGAAGGGACCAAGTTAAACCCTAGTGTTGTTCATTGCAATCACTAAACTGAACTAATAGAACAGTAGAATTCTAACATATCTATCTTAAACAGAAATACCAATTCTTATCTTTAATAATCACCACAGTAGAGATGAATCCTTAATAACTGCAGGCTGCAAGAATTACTGAAACAAGCATCGAAATCTGTAAGATACTTCAATTTTTAACTCTTCAGGAACTACACTGCACATGTAGGCACTTGTCTTACACACCACCAGCAAAAAGACATTTACAGTAGTGTAGTATTTAATTAGATTATTCAGGCCCTAAAGAGGTTACCTAAATATAGTACATTTAATCTTGATGGTTTTGGTAGGATAGCTCATCTTCTAAACAAGAGGGTAGATGTCAAATTACCAGAGCTGAATCCTAGTGAATCCTATTCTTCTGTCAATCCCCGTTTTCTTTTCAGTTTCAGGGATGATTTCCAAGCTACTGTTTACTTTTGTAGTTTTTGTCAGCCAATCCACAGAAGGAAAACAAATTGGGTAGACTAGTTCTAAACAGACTGCCAATAAAAAATTTAAACACTACTATCCAGAAGTAGAGTTTAAACAGAATTTTAAACTAAATCAAAATGTCAGAGTAAAGGACCATCAATGTAACAAGCTCTGATGCACTTTACCTAAGATACTGCAAAAGAACATCCTCCTTCCTGAATCTACAAAACTGTAATTCAATGTTGAATCCTTCGTGCAATGGCTTGATGCTCAATGGCCTATGGGGCATATAAAAAGTAGCACGCCATTGCCTGTGCTCTGAATACATGCCTCTTCAGCAGAAAACTTAGGCAGAGCAAATGGATATATTTAAGAAAAAAAGCCATGGTGAGGCCGGGGAAGCCTTGGATTTCACTGTATGTGGAACTTGGCAGAGTGTCTGGGAAGAGCACTTTCTTCTTATTGTCAGTAGTTTCTTTAAAACCTGGCATTTTAGGCCATGTGTCTGAGGTTTGACTACACGGGAAATTTCCCATCAGTCATAACTATATTCTGCCAATTCTGCTATGCTATTCTGGTCTAACTCCCAGTATAAACATAGCACACAAAAGGAATTTTATTTTTTTTTCCCCAGGAAAATTAACTCCAGTCTGGATTAATCACTTCTATTCTGGAAAAGAGTTTCTAGATGGAAAGGTATACAAGGTAACAACTTTGCTGCATGGACAGGTCTTTATGAGTTAAAAAAATTGTTCCCGAGGAACTTCCACATTTGTACAAAGTGTCAGTGCCAGCTATATGAAAGCCAACAGCAGATAAAACAACTTGAATAAAGCAGGCTGGGGGAAAAGGTTGCTTCAGGTATGGCTGTAAGACTGAAAGGCGGGGATGTGAGAGTTATGAATCTCTCCTTGCTATAAATCACTCAGCGGTGTTCCAGCTGAGTTGAAAAATAAAAAGAAAAGCACTGGGTTTTACAGCACACTCGGCATTGTTTGTTTTGTCTGCCAAGTCTATTCCTCTTCCTTCAATGGAGTGCTTGTGGTTTGGGAATGACTTTTAGCCGGTTCTGTCTGTCTCTATCTGAGGCCCCAAACTCACATTTCTAAAGTGTCATATAAGCTGAAAGTTTGTACTTCTGTTCTCCAACCTTCAGCAAACACTGGAGTGTTTGTGTCTCAGTATTTATGCTATTTCAGCAAGTACTTAGAGAATGAAAACATCAACTCTTCCATACAAGCGCAGAGATTCAGAAAACAAAGTTTAATTTTGAAAACACAAACATACAAAGGAAAACAAGCCACTCAGCAATACCAAAGCCTCCCACTAATTGGAACCATTCCTTTCCATGCTATTTATCAACTGTGGATCCCGTTCCCTGCTGCACCACCTGCACCACTAAGCTCAGTTTCAAGTTTCTCAAATCTCGTAGTGCCAGGAATGACTGCGTTACCCAGACACTTCCCTGGAGTTCCTTAACAGCCTTTTCCAGTGCATTAAACATTGCTTTTATTTTGGCTTAAAGAAAAAATGGGAGAGAACAGGAAACAAAGATATTGCAATAGTTGTCATACTCAAAATCCCAAAGCAGGTTTGGTAGGAAGCACTGCAAGAGAACATATCTGTCCATTCTACCAAGCAACCATGATCCTGGGACCCTCTTTTTCCCAATCAGGATGGAAGCAGCAATGACACTGTGAGTGGAAACAGCCTCACAAGCGTATGGGCTGGCAGAAGGCAGCTCTGGCAAGTAAGTGGAAGATTATTTTTATATTTTTTTTAATACACTTTTCTCTTAGTAATGCAAAAAAATCCTTAAACCACTATAATTCAAAGTGTTCAGCTTTCATGGTCTGGATGGTGGCAGAAGACTGAATATAAATCCTGACATGTCAGCTTCTACACTGGCTATGTCCAAGGCTTGCATAGAATGGATTACTCTCAAAATGTATTTTGTAAGAAATATCAATAAGACTCACCAGACAACTGACCTCAGAATTCCAAAGATTTGTCAAAATGCTCTCCCTCTCCAACCCAATGGAAAGAAAGCAGGGAAAACCTTTAACCACCTAAAATGCAATGACCAATCCTTCTTTATGCAGCTTTTGCCAATGCAAGTAGAAGTAGTCATTAAAATATGGAGCATGAAACATCACAATTCAGAACAATTCTTTGCAAAATTAACGGAAATTTGCAAATAAATACAATCATGTGATTATTCAAAGTTTATTTTGAACCACGCTTTTCCTTAGACAGAAGATTTAATCCAACAGGAGGTACATAACACATGGAAAAGGGAAACCTCTAAGAAAGCTGTAACACAGATCTGCTTGGATCTCTTATCTGCTTGGTCTTTAATAATCCTCTAAAGGGCAAATTAAGCTATGCTTCCATGATCCCTTCTGTCCAGAACCAACTGAAATTGGAAAAGGAGAATAAAAAAGAAAAAGAAGTCATTGCTGCTATTCCCTATTTTCATTATGATTCTTACGGAGGTAAACTAATGGTTCAATTTTTTCCGTACTTCTGCTGAGTACAATTTGTTACGCTGAGAAACACTACTTTCTTCTCTGTTAACTTTGAGGTTTGTGGACCCACACATGAAGTGTTTATAATGTATTGTGAGGAATACCCAGGTACACACTACCTCTTTTCAAGTGATCAGCCTGACACAACAGTCAGCCTTTATTCAGATTTTAGCACTAATGTCATTGTTAAGACATAGACAACCTACCTATTTGCACTTTTTCCTCATATGGATTTGATTTACTAAAGTGCTTCACAAGTAATAACAAGCTAAGGCTTTGAAAGTCCTTGTACGATAGCTAACTATTAGTAGGACCATTATCTGGCAGAGATGACATCGAAAACTCCCTGAGTTTAGGCTACGCTTCAAGAAAATCAAGCAGATCTGTGAATTATCAATTCCTGTCTTTTATGTTTTCTGAATTTAACTCATTAAAGCATGCTGCTGTGAGAATTCACAGCACTGTGACAGCACAAGTAACTTTAATAGATGAAATCTGGCTCCAGTGAACTGGGCATGAGGACAGTCTGATGGGAGATCTGCCATTCAGCTCAGGGAAACCCCTGACCCTTCTATCAGTCCAAAACAGGTTTCCCCTTCAAGTGCCATCCTTCCAGACCTTCCATCAGGACAGTTCATATGTCAGCTGTAGCAATTTGCTAGCAATTTGTTTCTCAATTATTTCATACTTTGAGCAAAACGTATACAAAACTAAACTGAGTATCTCCTCACATTGCCCACTTTGCTTGCTGTGGTTTTTCTGTATTGATTCTATTTTCTAACTCAAATGGCAAGGTCAGTCTCTGGGCTCTATTCCTGCATGCAGAAGGTTGCACAGGGCAGCAGACCAGGCTTCCATGGTGCAGCCATCCTAACAGTAGTCTCCACAAGAAGGACATGGTCACGTAAATGCTGGCATACAAAGAAACTGCTTTCATTTTTTAGATCTGCCTGCATGTGGAAATATGCTTATTTGAGTTTACAAGCAAGGTTAAGCAAGCATATTACACATAAAATGCTGCTTTTATGTGAACTGTATGGGAACTTAACCCTAGAGTGCTCTAAAGCCTTCTGTTAACTTCCCTCTGTGGTATGCATTTAATACTTGAAATATTCCCTGATAATCTCACTGCTTTGGACAAACACATATTTTAAAAGGCTTTTCTAACAACTGTGTTAGAAGTACATACCTTGAGACTGATTTGAACTATAATTAAAACAATCTTTCTAAGACCGTCAAGACCTGAGACACTGACCCAAGACTAGGTAACACCATCATTTCGCTCATTACTAACTTCAGATTTCTTCAACTGTTACAAACTATTTATTTTAGTAACCCTGTGATGTGTGATGCTTCCACCCAGACAGAACTGGTAAGGAAGGAGACTTCAGTACAGGAGGCAGGTTGTAATGAGTGCCCAGACCCTTCTCCTTAAGGAAAGGTAAGCACCTGCCTCAGGTGTGCACAGGTTGATGATCTGTTACAACAAGTGGCTGACTTGCAGAAAACAGTTAAAAACAGTTTAAAAAAACCAGTGGATTGTTGGATTATTTTTTTTTTAAAAAAAGCACAGTATTAGAGGGTCCAAGATAGAAATAGATAGGTGGTTTCAGAACCATGTTCCTGTAGTGGAGACCACAAAGAATGAAGCACCTTGGACACCACTGATGCGCAAAAGCAGGACTCCAGTCTCCACCCTCCTGCATCACAACCAGAAACACATACAAAGCCTTGGCAGCAACAGACACCCACGAGCAAGGTCTGCACAGAGAAACTACACTAGCAGCACCCCATGGTTACTGCAAAACGAAACACTGAGCGCTGGTAGTGGGTGACTCTCTCTTAAGGGGCACTGAGGTACCCATCTGCTGGCCTGACAGGGAATCACTGGATCAGGGGTCCTCAAACTACGGCCAGCGGGCCACATACAGCCCCCCAGGGTCCTCAATCCGACCACTAGTATTTATAGAACACACCACCACCACCCCGCCGGGGGTTGGGGGGGAAACCCAGCAGCCGCAGATGACCTCCTGCCACTTCATCTGCACGCCAGCCCCCTGTTTAAAAAGTTTGAGACCCCTGATCTAGATGTATGCTGCCTTCCGGGAGCTAAGGTCTGAGATGTTGCCAAGAGGGTGCCACAACTTGTCAAAAGCATGGACTACTAAATACACATCAGCTCCTGGCTTCATGGCTGGGTGCCATCGTGAGGGTTCTGGCTTCTATGACAATGGAACATTCTTTGACTATAGCCTATTAGGGAGGGATGAGATCCATCTGTCTAGAAGAGGCAAGAAAATCTTTGGCAGCAGGCTGGCCAACTTGATGAGGCAGGCTTTAAACTAAAGGACTCGAGTGGAAGGGTCCAAAGTGGCAATGCTTATACAATCACATCCAATTGAGGAATAAGCAAGACCAACCAGAGCAGTGATATATGTTCCTTAGCTGCGTCCAAAAATGAGTACCAGAAGGGCAGCACCTCAAGGGTGCACATGGCTATGGTGGACCCTCTTGCACACACCCCCCAGGAAACCTGCACGCTCGATTACCTCTCTGAAATGCCCGTACACCAACACGCAGCATGGGGAAATAAACAGGACGAACTAGAGATCTGTGCGCAGCTGCAGAGCCATGATCTCACTGCAATTACAGAGGCACAGTGGGATAGCTCACATCTGGAATGTTCTCATGAATGGCTATGTACATTTTAGGAATGACAGGCCAACAAGCAGAGGCGGTGAAGCTGCTCTTTATATGAGGGAGCGACTGGAACATATCAAGCTCTCGCTAGGGGTGAATGCAGAACGAGTCAAGAGCCTATAGGTGAAGAATAAGGGGAAGGCCAACATGGGTGACACTGCTGTGGGTGTTTACTAGAGGCCACCTGACCAGGAAGAGGAAGTCAACAAGACCTTCTACCAACAACTGGAGGTAGCCTCACAATCACAGGCCCTGGTTCTCATGGGGGACTTCAACCACCCTGATATCTGCTGGAAAGACAACATACCTAGGCACACACAGTCCCAGAGGTTCCTGCAGAGCATTGGTGATAACATTTTGATGCAGATGGTGAAGGAACCAATGAGGCAAGGTGTGTTATAGCCCTTGTCTTCACAAACAAAGAAGGGCCAGTTGGGGATGTGTAGGTTGGGGACCACCTTGGCTACAGTAACCATTGAGTTGTTGGAGTTCAGGGGGAAGCAGAGCATTAAGTAAGATTGCAACCCTGGACTTGAGGAGAGCTAACTCTGGCCTCTTCAAGGACCTTCTTGGAGGAATCCCATGGGTTAGGGACCTAGGAACTAGGGTGGTCCAAGAGAGCTGGCTAATATTCAACCATCAGTTCCTCCAAGCTCAAGATCAGTGCATCCCTATGAGTAAGAAATCAAGCAAAGGGGGCAGGAGACCTGTATGGATGAGCAAGGAGCTTCTGGCAAAAACTCAAACAGAAAAAAAAAAAGTTTATGGGGACAGGCCACTTGGGAGGAATATAGGGATGTGGTCAGAACATGCAGGGAGGCAACAAGGAAGTCTAAAGTCCACTTGGAATTAAATCTGGTGAGGAGGGTCAAGGACAACAAGAAAGGCTTCTTCAAGTACATCAGCAGGAGACGGATGACTAGGGAAAATGTGAGCCCACTGCTGAATGAGGTGGGTGCTCTGCTGATGAAGGACACACAGAAGGCAGTTACTGCATGCCGCCTTTGCTTCAGTCTCGACTGCTAAGGCCTGCCCTCTGGTTTCCCAGACCTTGGTGGCAAGATAGGAAGTGTGGAGAAAGGAAGGCTTTCCTGTGCTCCAGGAGGATCAGGTTGGAGATCACTTAAGAAAACCTGACACTCAAAAAAGTGGGAGGAGCGGCTGATGCACCAGGAGGCTGCGCTGCCCTTCAGCCAGACCCGGGCAGGCTGGAGAGCTGGGCAGAGAGGGACCCCATGGGGTTCAGTAAGGGCAAGTGTAGGGTCCTGTCCCTGGGGAGGGACAGCCCCACGCACCAGTACAGGCTGGGGGTGACCTGCTGGGGGACAGCTCTAAGGAGAAGGACCTGGGACTGCTGGGGGACAGCAAGTTGCCCGTGGGCCAGCAGTGTGCCCGGGTGGCCAAGGAGGCCAGTGGGATCCTGGGGTGCATGAGGGGGACCGTGGCCAGCAGGTGCAGGGAGGTGATCCTGCCCCTCTGCTCTGCCCTGGTGAGGCTGCACCCGGAGCGCTGTGTCCAGTGATGGGCTCCCCAGTTCAGGAGAGACAGGGAACTGCTGGGGAGGGGCAAGTGGAGGGCTGTGAAGCTGATGAGGGGACTGGAGCGTCTCCCTTATGAGGAAAGGCTGGGAGAGCCGGGCCTGTTTAGCCGGGAGAAGGCTCAGAGGGGACCTTATCAATGCATACAAGTGTCTTAAAGACAAGTGTCAAGAGAACGGGGCCAGGCTCTTGTCAGTGGTGCCCAGCGACAGGACAAGGGGCAACGGGCACAAACTGCACCATGGGAAGTTCCAGCTGAACGTGAGGAAGAACTTCTTTACCCTGAGGGTGACAGAGCCCTGGCACAGGCTGCCCAGGGAGGCTGTGGGGTCTCCTTCTCTGGAGACATTCAAAACCCACCTGGACACGACTCTGTGCAGCCCGCTGTAGGTGACCCTGCTTTAGCAGGGGGTTGGGCTAGATGATCTCCAGAGGTGCCTTCCAACCCTGATCATTCTGTGATTTTGTGATTAATATGCTTTATGTGTAAAGTACTGCATAACACTCTTGCTATTATAATGAACAACTATACAAGTATGAATATAGCTGGTGTTCAGACTTCTCATATTCACTTACAACCTAAAGCACTAGTCCTTACAGGCACCTCTAATGTTACAACAGCAGCAGTATGACTGACGTTAACAAGCACATCCACAGGTGCACAATTAAATATCCAGGTATACATTAGCCACAGGCAGGATACAGTGAGGTTTGGACTACATTTAACTTCTAGTGAGCCAAAGAGTTAATACTCTTCACTTTACTGATATAAATTATCTTGTGAAGCACTTGATTTTTAGCTCGCTTCCAATCAATAGAATTCTTTCCAGTAATTTCACTGGGCCATGTATCAATAATGTAACATTTCACCAGTACTAAAGTAATTTAATCGAGAAATTGTTTCCCCAAAACTTGATAATTATTTAAGGTACAACCAGTTCAAATATTTTTGAAACCTGATAAATGTTAGTTCAAAGACAGACATCTCTAAAATTAGTTGTTACACTTCACCGAGGCTGTCACGAAACCCAGAATGTTTGCTCTCTTTCCTGTATTGTAACATACAGTAGGTATCAAAACAATCTATATTTGCTTGGTCTTTTTCTATAAGAAAACTAATGAATTATTATTATACACATTTAATATGTTATTAAATCAGATGTCATTTGCTCTTTGAGTGAGAAGTAAAGATTGAGTTCTAGCTAGTCAGAGGCATAAACTCAATCAAGTATTAATAGCTGAATTACTTCCAGCAATAAGATACTAAGGCCAAGCAGAACGTCCAAGGTCACTACACTCCAGATGGTGCACTAATATATTTACAGGACTGATGCCTCCTGGCATTTTCAATTTCTTACGTTGGGTTGTTTTTGGAACCAATCAAATTGAGAAGCTGGCAGCCGCAATTTGCCCACAAAATTAAATTTAAAGGATTATAACTCCAGTTTTAAGCAGTGATTTGACTGTATTGATGTGAAGCCACTATACCCAGCTCTTGATTTTCACTGAATGATGACCACAGCATATCATAAATTCAATCAGGACAAAACAGACTGGCTGTCCGTAGAGAATTTTTTTCCATGCTCACAGCCATTGATTTAAACCTTAACTGAGTCAACAATCAGGAAGATAGCAAAAGGACCCTACAATAAATAACTGCTCCTGATATGGGTGCCTGAAATATTCTGCATTCCTCCACACTAGGGAAATTTTAAATAACAAAGCTTTTCATATAGGCAGTTATGCTCAAGCAATGCATATACACACACATGATTATGCATATTGATGTCCCTACCTACAGGTGTGGAATATGTAAACACAAACTTACAACTGTACACCAGAATTTTTGCACTTGTGCACAAGCAAATGCACTCTTTATTAACTGCTGTACCAGAATCCTAAGGAACTTTTGCCAATACAGCCAAAAATTTCCTAGAACCCTGTCAGTCAGAGATCACAGTGCCCAGCTTTGCATCCATGCAACCAGAGCCTACCTACAATAATAGTACGTTCTGAAAGGGGGATAGGCATTTATCCCAACAGTAGCCTGAATAGCCTGCTCAAGTTAAAGATGATTTGTGCAGCACAAAGAGCTCAGAGGGGCTCTAAGGTATCCTATCCTATAGGACACTACTATGAGCTAATGAGCTAGCAGGAAGGGGGGTGGAGCTCAGCTGATTACCTAACACAAAAAGCAAGCACCTCCAGATCTCTCAGAATAAACAATGCTCACAACCAGGTATTGGAAGATGCATCCCCAAGCTTTGTTACTCAAGCTGAGCAGTAGAGCCTGATTTTATATTTTTATAGATATATATGTAAAATAGCGCACGTGTGTGTGTATGCGTATGTGTATATATATATATCCATATATGTTACTATCCAACTTTAATTTGGAAAAAAACTGTTCTTAACTTATTCCTAGGCTTTCTTGGGCAGTCAATCCTGCACACCGCTCATCTTTAAGCACCTAGCTCTTTGGGTCTTACATTTGTGGTCTCAGTTGTTTATATAGGCAGCAAGCACAGGAAGGCTGCAACAGACTGTCAGGCAACATGACTTCAGAATTAAAAGATGCAGCACAAGAACTTTGCTCTGTGCTGTCACAACCTTTACCAACAGGCACCTGAAGTCTCTACTGATGATCTCTACTGAGAAGTCCTGTGCTTTGGGAAATTCTCAGCCCTTCATCAAGTTTCTGAACTACATTTGGTAACCAAGGCAGCATATTCCTTCAAGACAAATCTCCTTTACCCACTGGCATCTTTCAGAGCAGCACTACAACTCCGGTGTTCACATGCCATCATGTTATTCCAAAAAGATTTACCACTAAACCAAGTAAAATGCAATTTAAAACTTCCAGTTCCTCCAGGTTACGCTATAGGGATTTTGTATTCAAATACAGACATTTAATATAGCCTTCCTCTCCATACTCCCAGTGATGTTACTATAAGAACCCATATTTTGTCATACATGGCTTTTGTCTGTGTCGCTGTGGGTCTTACCTCTCTGGCTTATGCTTCTGACCTCTAGCAGTTCCAATTTAAAGCTTTTATTACTGCACCAGCAGATCTGTGACCAAAGTTGGTTTTCCTTTTAAATTTTTTATCTTGAAGAAACCTTTAACTATTGCAGTATGATATTGATGATCTAAATATTCCAACCTTCATAAATAAGTTATCAACAGTGTTCTATTTATACTTCCATGTACGTATACACAAATCCAAAGTTAAAACCAGAAATTACTTCTACAAGTTTTTGTCACATTAAATGCACAGTCACTCCCAAGCAGCTCCAGAAGAACTGGGGGGGGGGACGGGGGACGGGGGGGGACACACAAAACAAAAACAAAGAAACCTCTTTAAAAATACATGTGCTCAAGGTACTGGTTCAATCAGTATCCATGACATACCTGGATGGAGCTGCTGGTGCAAAGAAAATGGAGGCACCAAAGTTTTTTTCTTTCAGAAAAGGCTGCCAAGATTTGGGAGAGCTGGCCATACTGAGCAGCCAGCAGTTTACATTAGATGCCTTCAGACAGTAAGTGCTCACACCCAGAAAAGAAAAATAGCAGTGAATTTTTAACTGGACTTTTTAGTATTGGACAGAAAATGAAGCACACAATGATTCTTAAATTATTTAACTGGGAAGCAATTCCCCTACTTAAAGAAATTAGGCCTTCAAGTAACAATGTCTCTCTAACCTCTTGTTTTCCAAGCAGGAAAAGGAAAGCAAAGATCAGAGTGAACTTCCAAAAACAGATGACTCAAAATAATATTTCATAATACATGACTTGTCTTGTCAGAAATCTCCCCGACATCACCTCAGGAAAAACAGGTATTGTGCACTATGAAAGAGACACCATTTGCTTTTACCTCAGAACGCGGCGCAGCGACTGGCGCATGCAGTTTTGGCGGGAAGGCGCAGCCCGTGGCCCAGGCAGCGCCGCGCCAGGCGGCACCGCAGCATGCAGCACGCGGCCCCAGGCCCGCGAGGCCTCCCTGAGCACTGCCTTCCCCACCCTTAGGCGCTCCATACGCTTTAGTCACTCACATGTTATTATTTTCTCCCGTGGCAAGAGCAACAGGCACATCAAAGCAGGTAACATCTCTCTTTCAGAGCGGAGTTATAAAACAAACAATTTGGAAATGGTTATGCTCTTGGAGATTAAAAAATCCTGGATGACAAACTAATTCCTCAAAGTGATAAAGTGACATGTTTTCACAATTTCTTTGTAGTGAAGATCAGGAGGCACAAACCTGACAAGGCTCAAGCATCGGCAGCACTTACAATTGCAATACGTCTTTGCCCATTTGTATAAATGGCTGTCATGGAAAAACTCTGTTTCGAAATTCAAGAAAGCCGAAATTCAAGTATCTTCCACTTGCAAGTGCAGCACCCTCAGTTCCCAAATTCAGTTTGAAAGCGAAATATAATCCACAACTATTCTGAAAAGGTGGCATCAATCATATTTGTAGTGTCTCTCATATAGCACTCATTTAGGAATTCAAATGATTTCTTTAACAAGGTGTAATACTGAGCTTCAGTTTTGCATGTATTAAAAATGAAAAGGTATATTGCCCAAGTGTATGTGGATATAGGGATATTACTAAGATCTGAGGTCTCTATCTAACACACGCTGCTGTAGCTGGATTAACATATGGATGCATGTGGGTTGCATCACTTCATAGAACAGATTTCACAATCTCCAGATGGGAAAAGCTGAGAAATAACAACTGGAAAAGAGGAGGTTGGGAATGTTTGGGTTTTTTTCCAAACAAGGCATATGGCACCAGACATTCAAATAGGGAAGTATTCTTGACCAACTGGATTAATGATGGCACATCCGTGTTCAGACCTGTTTATAATCCATGAACTTCCAGTGACAAATTTGAGATGTCCAAACAAACTTTGCTAGATCCACCAAAGCCTCTGAAATATGAAAGGTCTGCCAGCCTACTGTTCTCACCACGGTATCTGAGCATTCACATCCAGAAAATTTCAAAGCCACATTTTATATTTGCTGGGGAAGTGTTTGTGTCCATCTGCACAAAGTTAAGCAACATGCTTCAAAGCAAAGGATGAAGGTCAGGAAAAACACTAAATAATATATATTAAAACAATTGATAAATATGGAGAAATTGCAGAATCTTTGACTAGAACAGAGAAAATGGCATCAAAGATGTGTTCATTTGCATTTTCCTGTAAATTATTCACTTGCTGCTGCATACTCAAGCTAAGGGTCCTTTGTTAAGCAGGTGCCATAGAAGTCTTTTGTCCGTCCTAGTCAAACGTAAGAAAGTAACTGAAAGGAAACCTGCAAGATTTAGGGTTGCAAGGCCAACATGCAAGTCTCCATCTCCTTTTCAGCATATTTCCCATCTTTCCCAGCACGTGGCAATGACAGACTCCCCCACAAGAATTGTCTGTGATACATTACTCACTGTGCAAATTAAGAATTTAAATGTGTGTGCTTAAACATACGCAACTTGATCTGCTAATTCTGCATCTCTCACTGCTTTCACAACAATCTGAGGTCCACCTTACCCCAGCTCATACAATTCACGTTTTGTTCAATGTAGGTGAAATTCAATAAACATTGTAGCTTAAAGTACAACTAGGGCTACAGAGTTAAGAACTTTTAAAATCTCAGCAAGTAACGTCATATACAGAGATACAAAAATCTCACAGTACCTTCATATTGTGAGAGTAGAAATTAACACTGCCATTTAATGTATTATAGGAATTTGCAGGTACCATCTTTATAACAGTTACCAGTATCTCTGGATCTTACCCTATAAGAATCAGCAAGGAAGCATTTAGGCTTTGACAGTTCTTGTTTTTCAGTCCTTGCTTTGTTTCTGGATCGATGGACAGGTAGCTGTAAACAGATTTTTGCAACGCTGTCTTAACACAATCACAGCACATGGCATCGATTCACTGTCTATGGGATAGGCTATTTTGTAAAGGCAAGACCCTGAAAGCAAAATCTGAATCATAGTTGGTGATTTTCGGATAATAATGTAGAAAGCCAATCATCGCAAATTATCCCTTGAGAATTTAAAATAAACTACTGCATCACTTTTTTAAGATACTATGCATTGGTGATAGTTACTATTTATAGCAAAAAAAAAAAAAGATTTTAAACTATATCATGCATTTAAAGTTTAGGTTATGCTGTATTTTGTCGTATTACCGTAAAGTGAATGAGCCAGAGAAAAATCAGTTAATATGATGTGATATTTCACAATACACTAACAATGCTGTAAAACAAAATAAACCTTGTTTCAAAGTGTTCCACACTGTTGATTTAATATTTTTTTTTCCCAAAAAAAGAAAATCTAAAGGAGAAAATTCACACACTGGTAATGAAACTTTCAGCATTCAGATATGGAAGAGACAAATGCTTTGCCATGAGTAATGAAGAGCTATTTTGAATTTTTAAGCCTTCAGGAGGTTTTTATTAGATGATACCATAATACTAAAAGTTATTTATACATACATAGGTATATGTAATCATATAAATATAAGCAAAAAACGAAAGTACATAAATGAGGGAATTTTGGAGATGATGCTACCAAACCAATTTGAGAATTAATAAAACAGAAGTCAGTTGGTATTGAGATGCAGCGAGATTCTTTCAATAATATTACAACCTTTCAGTTTTAAAAATATGCTTTATCTCCACCTACATAACTATGTAACACAAACATGGAATGGTGGAGAAACTGACTTTAAGAGGACAGAGTGCATATAATCCTGCCTCAGAGGATTTGCCCAAAGCTGAAACACTGTATCCCCACGGTAAACATTTGTTTCTTGCATATCAGCAAGCTAATTTCATTACCAGTCAGTAAATATGGTTCTTGAAATTAATAACAACTATACATACTTAAGCTTTTCAGTGATTCTGTATATGAACAGCTGATATCCTTTGTGTCTGTTCTTTAGTAAGTGACAACCAGTTATTAAAGCACTTACAAATGCTTCGGTCTCCCATTTTTATTTTGAGGGTATAAAAAGCTATGCAATAATGACAGCAGTTAGGACTCTTAATAACCAGGTTTTGCACAAATGCTTGTTTTTATTTAAGATAAGAAGACAATCATAAATTATTATTTTATTTGTAAAAATACAGAATCTCTATTTAGGGTTGGGTGAGGCTGGACCATTTTCTTTCTTACAGAGCACTGTAGGGCTCAGAGTCATCTATCTTACTCAGACTTGCAGAAATGATTTAAAAAAAAAAAAAAAAAAAAGACACCTATCTCTATACATGAACTGCCCTTCACCTTACCTAGAGATATTTCCTTGTAAGTGCAGCAGTATATTGGAAAGCTAAAACTCTAGTACCTTTTCCCAGTGAAATCTTAAGGGGGAGTAGGGGTAACATGTCTCAGGCAAACCCGTCGTGCCCTGTATCACAAAAGGATAGCTGCTCATGGGTAGTTATCTTAACAGAGCTGAGAAGCAGATGTAACTGCTTTTAGATAACCACAAACATTCTTCTGATTGCAGTCGTAGTAAAAGGACACCTGCAAACTTCAGCCATACCTAGGCTCTCTACAGCCTATGCACGTTGTGGGTGTTAGCTGTGCTTCTGATCTCGCACAACTAACCTGAAAAATTTCAGTAGCACAAGAGAACACATCAGCACTTCACAAGTCACCTGAAGAACTGCACTAAATACAGCTTGCCTGCTGCATCCTGGGTGGGACAAATCAAGAGCAGAACAGCTTGAAAAAATTACACAGAATTTACAGGCATCATTTAGGCTTTGATATAGAGTCCTATTAAACAATCCTTGCACTTCTGCTAGTTCAACTCATCTTTTGCCCCAATTTAAGTATGAAAAATAAAAGTTCAATAAAGAGGACGACTTTCAGCTGTGAAAGAATCGTAGTTCCCTTTTGCTTTTAACTTTACTTCAAACAATCCTCACTCTGTATCGGGCCCCTCATTTTGGGAGGTAGAATGTCTCCATGCATGTTTTTAGACAGAGGAGTTGTAATGGTTTCAGGAACTCTTTGCACAGTGTGTTGGATAAGCCAGAATAAATGACGCATTTTTAGTAGGTTACTGAAACTGCTTTTACTGTGTATTTTAAGCACTGGCCCTACGTACTGATGACCTGATAGCCTAGTTTTCCCAAAATGCTATTGGGGAAGCATTTCATCTATCACTTTATTTTTATAGCAGCCTTCAGGTTAAAGCACCTTGGGGTACCCTACAATATTAAATAAACTAAAACATCAAAGCATATAAAGCAAGTTAAAATAGCAGTCTAAGATATAACATAAGACTGCTGCCTAATTCCAAAAAGCTGCTAGTTATTCTTTAGTTCTTAACTATAAGTATAATGAATTTCCTTGGTAAAAGCATGAAATTTAATATGACTGAGAGCCAGAAGAGGTCATCTAACTTGTATTTTCAAGGATTTTTCTAAGTGCAAAGAAATCATTGCCAGTAAAGAGGAAAGAAACCTGTTGTAATGGGTACAACTGACTGGCCTGGAGAAAGTTAATGAGAAATTACAGCAACAGGTCTCAGGAATCCTTTTGCTCTCCACGATAAAAACTATTCCTATTCGAAAACTCTATGTCCCTTTGGCAACCTGAAATATCAAACCCTACTGATTATACAGCTGTTAGTTAAAAGCAATTTTGTTGATGTCTTTTCAAGAACTTATCTTTTACTTTAACGTTAAGCTCGCTTGCTAAATGCCATGCTATACAAGTGGTATGCTTCTGTTACTGCATTTCATTACACAACTCTGGATCTGATCTTTGTACATCACATGTTCAGTTGGAAAGAAACAACCGACCAACCAAAACACACACACTTTTATTCTTGTTCCTGTCAGACTGAGCAGTTAGATAACATAACTCTTCCCGGAGTTACTTGCCATTTCTCTAGAAATGACAAAGCGGGCATTCACATAACAGATCCAGACTATACATATTACTGCTAGAAATAATCTTCAGTGTAATCCATACTACTAAACCCAGCAGGTCTTCCAGCTTCTAAGACATTTTGATTTGAATCCACTGAATTAACAGAGCCCATAATCAGCTTTCTGCCTCGTATTGGTTTAAGCTGTCTATATGTACTACTCTAATCTTACCCTGGTTTGCTGTGCCAGAGTCCCAGGTGTGGGTTCTCTTCCACGCAACTGACAACGCTAGGAACACATGCTAGGAGAGCTCTTGCATCCCAAAGGGAAGGAGGGCTGCTCACAGTCCTTCCTCTTCCTCATGTATGCTATCCCCAGGGACTCATTCTCATATTTGAAAAATAAGGTTTCTGTTCCACCAAGAAACTGGCAGAGATGACTTCTTACCTCTGAGACCAACATAAATAAAAACTGACAATTTATTTTGTGGAAAACTCATCACTTCTGTTCAGCTGAAGACACACAGGAAAAGATGAATAGCAAAACTGTCCAGCTGGCTTATTTTTATGTCTGCTGTGCTTCCTGAGTGTAAACTCTAGGGGACCTGCAAATACTTGACCATAAATGATGAGTAACCTATTAATGAATTGAATCCACCCATACAGAATTTCAAGTGCACAGAATACAGGCTACAAAAATACTGCACATAAGCACCATGCATATGCAAGCGTTGTGTCGCTTCATGCCATAAACTGCTCCAAACGCCTGAGCTCTTCAACAGACATTTCAGCTAGCACAGCAAGACCATGATGGCAGCCTGTGAGTCAACAATCACAGAAAGAGTGAATTGTAATGAAATTCCTTGTAATGTCAAACTTTCTAGATTCTTCCATATTCCAAGGGAAAGATCTTTTAAAGTGAATTCTGCTCTTCCAGATTGGTTAGTACTCCCACTGCATACTCTCAATTCCTACACAAATCAGCTGCATTCATTTCACATATCTGACACACTGACTTTATGCTAGATCATAAAGTTTACCAAATTCTGTATTTTATATAGTCAATAAACTGTAGTAGGTACAGAAACCTAACAATACATAGAGGAATAAATAACTGGAATTATGTAAAGAACCCTTTCTCAATTTGATCTAAACCATGAACTTGCCCACATTTAAAGCCAAGCAACAGGGAAGTGGTGATGTGCCCAGGAACCCTCACCAGATTCTCCTAAGACAACTGAAAGTTAAAAACTCTTTAAAATGCAACTGTACACACAACACATGGGCCTCAAAGATATTCTTAGGCCCTTGAAAAAGTCAGCTAGCTCTGTGGGGGAAGGCTTCCCCACCAAGATTCAAATCTTTGTCTGATAGATTCTTCCTACTCCACAACACATGCCACATTTACTAAAATACGTGCACATCAAAAAAACACGTTAAAGGTATTAACTACTGATTCTGGATACCAGCTGCACAAATAATCTTGCAGAACCACATTACCAAATCAATCCCTTTCTGCAATTAAAAAATAGTGTAAAAAAAAAAATTTAGTTTAATCAAACGGCAAGCATGGAAATGGTGTGCTTTTGTGGGGATCTCATTTTAAACAAGATACTGAGCAACTATACCCAGGCTCTTGTTATTTCAGTTTTACAAATAGCAAGTCCTCTGCTGTTCTCAATGCATATCGCTGGCTGGTTTCGAATGTATCATGCTGCCTGCTGTTCCCAGCTCAGCTCAGCTCTGACTGGGTCAGTTGCTGTTTTGCTCACTTCATTCCAAATGTTATCAGAGCACCACAGTTGATTTTAAATGCTATTTAATTACGTAAGAATTTTATTCCCAACCAGAAAAGAACTACAAATCATAGGGTTACCATCAGAACTTATGAAAATAAATTTATTTAGTATAAGCCCCACTTAATACATCATATTCTATCACAAGTATAAGACATAATGTTATTAGCTACTAAAGATCTGTGCTTTCAGCTCTCTCAGACACACGCAAAACAGATCTAAAATTAGTAATCAGCAGAAATGATCAAAGGACTCGCATTCATTTTGCATAGATATACAGGAGCCAAAGCAGCACTTTGGTGAGTTTTTGACTCATTTTAATCCCAAACTCTAATCGCTAGACAATAACCATGCAGTTGAAAGCTGCAGTGTGAAAGTACAGTTTTATATCCATCCTTTGAAGCAAAACATGGAAAATTAACACTGATAATACTTCAATATCAAAGAAAAAGTGAAAAGGTTTTTTTTTTAGCTTGCTTTTGCAGGTGCTGTCAAAAAACCCAGACAATAACATAGTATTTAGGCTTCACTGGGACTAAAAGTGACAACAAGCTCTACAGCAATTGTCCGTTACACTTGCTTTCTAACCATTTGTACTATCCCAGTACTTTAATTCAGAACTGCTATAAAACCTGTCATATTTGATGGGAAATGCCACGAAGCTGCAGTATCAGCAGCTTACATCATGAAGTAGGATGCTGTTTCACCAAGTGCCACTTTCCCTATCAGCTTGGGCTTCTCTCCTCTTCCATTTCAGAGCTGCTTTCTCTTTCCTCCTTGCCTTCACTTCCCAAGCAAAAGCAGAAGATAATTTGGGAATGTTACTTTCCTCATATGTATTTTCCTTTTTTTCTGAAAACGAAAGTAACTATTTGCTGTATGTGGGAGATTTTCAGACATAACTTTTCCCTATTCTCTTTATGAAAATATCACATAAACAATGACACACGCATTATGTTATTACAAGATCCTCTAGGGCAAAAAGACACCGTAAAAGAGCAAATGCTTCCCGGTATTAAATGCTGCAAAAGTAAATATCTGGATTCCAAAGAAGTTTTTGCACCAGTAGATATGCATATGCCATTACTGTATATACAAATTATACATGCAAATGAGTTGTGATTATTTCCATGCACAATTATCCTGCCTGCACCTGCAAGCACAATATTTGCACATACGAATTAAGTTGGTGTATTGTTTTTATCTGTTTCTTATTTGTTGGGTTGTTCTTCTTTACACAGATGGTCAACATTTATATAAATTACAGTACAGCCCCAACATTTTGATTAATTACTAGGATACTCTCACAGTAAAGGCAATAACATACTACCACGTGTAACTAGCCTGTCTACATTTCCTTCAAAAAACATAACAATTGAGCATCAGTGAAAAACTGAAAGAACAAGTGAGACACATAGTAGCTTATACCAAACACCTAAAAGTATAAACAAAATTTTAAACATGGGTGAAATGGAGCATTTACACCTGCTAAAAGCTAGGAAATATTCAGGACCATATCAAATATCTCTCTGGCTCATACCATAAGGCAGCTCCTGTGGTAGGTGGTTTTGACTAGTGACCAGCAAGTACACTCCACAAACATGTACTCAGTCATGCTCTACAAGCAGGAAGCCCATGCAGCTTGTTTCAGGCATCTTGCATGCAACTTTATTCTTCAGAGAGACTAGTCGTCTTTCCTTGTCTCTCCATTACGGTTACATATACAATACTAGAGAATGGATTTGTAGTGATTATTCGAGAACTAATTCTATGAGCCTACGTACAGTGCTAAAGTAAACAAATTCAGTGCTTTTCCTTTTTACAAATGCCTAACTCAGTCACAACTTGTAACAGAAATCATGATTTGTGGAAATCAGGCTCATGTAGTCACCAGTTTATTATGAAACAGTTTATTTCAGACTTGCAACATTGCTCATGGAATTGAAGAAAACCCCCTATGGTACAATAAACGGATTATAAAACTTTGCGTCAGAGCCTGGATCTTCAGTTCATTAGAAATAAAAATTCAGTCCCATTAGCTCCCTCCTTGAAGATGCTCTCTTTTACACTAACCATGTTTAGCAGCAGTTTGCTCCAGCTGACCTTAATTTAATCTATTTTTCACAGAAGGATTGCTTCAGGGTTAAAACATTTTTGTTGCTAACCTCTGCACATGTTCTAGTACTTGGCCCTAAAGATCTTATATCTTTCTGAGAACATTTGCTTCGCAAAAACATCGTGGGAGTTATCATTTTTTAAAACATATAAGATAATTGATTTGTAATTATCAACAGGGAGAAATACCATCGCTTGTGTTTGCTAATCTAATTGTAAAATATATTGCTCTTTTCGAGTCTTAATGTATTGCCTCAAGTGATCACCACTTAGGCACCAACAGGCTAGAGTAAATAGAGCGACAGCAGGAAGTCAGAGAGATAGTATTACCCAGTTCTTGCCATAATAAATGTTCTTTCTGACTATTGTTTCAGTCCATTAATGTAATTTCTGAGGGGTTTTCCCCCACTGGGATGGAGACCAGGTGTCAGTGCTTTGAAGCAGGATCATACTTTGTAACATAATTTACCTTGCTGGAAATCTTGTGCCATATGCTTAGTTACATGGGGAGACGGCCTAATTAATGCATAAATGTCACTTTGCATGCACCCATGGGTGCGCTCCCATATGCATGCATGGGCACCCACACACTATGGCCCTTGCTGTATGAACTTCCATACCTGAAACCCTTTGAAACCACAATACCGAGCTATCAAGCTGCATCTTACTTTTCTGATATTCTCTGTTGAGTGTCTTGTGATTCTTAAGGCAACACTAATCTGAAAGCAGCAATTTCCTCACAGCTAAAAATCTGTCAGCGTCAGCACCACAGTTAAACTTCAATACCTTTGTCGCTAACAAAGAACAGAAAGAGATTAAAAACCCCAGCAATTAGTTGGCCTGAGGGTGGTGGTACGCGGGGCATACCCTAAGCTATATCAAATCAAAAGAGTACCCATGCTTCAGCAGTCTTTGGAGCAGTTCCCTAGGGCATGGTTTGTATTTATAGTGTGTCCCTGTTTGATCAAAGTAGGTAATTAAGAAGTAGGAAAATGTCCACTTTATTCGTAGCTTGTAGATTTTTTTCACAATATCTCCATTCCTTACTCTTCCAGCCTTCATTTTTTATATCAGCTAACATGTTTAATAGACCTTTCTTTCTATTTTAGGTTCCTATGAGCGCTAGGTGAAGAAAGGTCTCCCAAAGGATTAGTTATGAGGTTTTGTTTAATTTTTTTACCCTTTTAACAACACTTGAGCTAGAAGTCTTAGGCAGCATAAATTGTTTAAACTGGATTCTGATTCAAATCTTGTGAAAATGCAAACTCTAGGATTTAGTGCACGGAACCATTTTTTTTATATGTTCAGTATGAACAATTTTGGTACAGACTTGAAAAACATTATTTTTTTTTTCACTTGTAAACTAAGTTTCCAATTCACCAATAGACAGATTCCAGGCCATCTTCATACCACATTTTTTCAATCCTAAAGTCCATGTGTCTGGATTCCTTTCCAAAGACAATTTCTTCATATTTGCATGGATCATCAATATAGTATCTTAATAAAGAGACAGTTTTGTTTTAAGATCAAGTTCTCGTGATGTCATAAAATAAATACAGCTACATGTTTTATAGGAATTAGTCCTTCATTAAACATATGTAAGACTAGTTTCTTGTTAGGAAATTAAAAATTACTGAAAGCTAGATTAAATTCATAGACTATTCTTATAAGGCAATTTTTTATTAATAGCTATTTTGTTGATATGAATAGACTCCTCATTGCTCTGAAGCTGCCATCACTTATTCACTGTATTCTCTCTATTTCACTAGTAGCTTGCTAAACTGTTAATGCTGCATTAAACTCAAAGAGTGGAGTGAATGTAAAAATTGTCACTACGCTGCATTACTGAGCCAAGAGGAGATTCAAACTGCTCCAAGTGTAGTACTCAATATATAAGGTCACCACAGGCATATCACCATCAGACTACGATCTTTTTCTGTTGTTATTACTGTACTGAAAATATGCTTAATGCTGACCTTACAGACACCACCTTGGATGAGAGAGGCTGTACAGCAAGCCAAAAAGCGGTAAAATCAGCACCCGATAGAAGTTTGATTTTCCACAAACATTAGAAAGGCTGGAGAGATGGAAAGCAGATCTCTCTAATTCAGCTTTTGCTGTTTGTAGAGTAGCTGCCTGAAAATCCATCCCTAGCTCCACAGGGCCCTCGCATATCGAACCGGTAAATGCCCTCCGGGGCACGTGGCAGTGTGCAGCAGTACACCCACAAGGTTCGGATGCTCTGCAGCACAAGGAGGGCCTGAACAACTGTTGCTCAAGGTCAGGCGGAGCTGAACAGCAGCACTGTTTTATGAGCAACACCAGTTGGCAGGAACATTAAAACCCCACTGCTTTCATCAATTGCTGTGACTTTATGGGGAGAAAAGGAAAGTTAGTTACTAGTAGTTTATGTTCACATTGTGCTTTCAAAGCCACAAGATGCTTTAAACACAAATGTAGAAACAAGCTGAAATGCCCTCAAATGGGTTTCATCACTACACAGCTCTGCTCAAGGGTAGTTTTTTTAAACTGGCGAAACACTCCCACGCAAGGGTGTTTCACGCTGGCACGCTGAGCAGCACCCCCACACTGCCGGTGGGCTCTCACAAGGCTTTCAGAAACAACACTAGCTCATACACAATGAGCCTCGCTCTCTTCTGCTGCCCCCCTGCCAGCCCCACGGCTGAGAAAGTCACCCACTGAAGACCAGAATACCCTGGCCTTGATGAAGAACAACTCATAGCAAGGTTTAAACTGAAAGGGGAATTCCACGCCATTTTATACATGCGGACAAGACTATTTTTCCTTCCTTCATTTTGAACAGTGGTCACCTGGAGAGCTATGGTGCCCTGGAAGTTCAGGGAGAGCACTTCCACCAGCCCTGCCACCACACAAAGAGAGGGTCACCCAGTCACATGGAAAACACAGGCAAATCATGGGAGCTACAGTGGACAAATGTAACACAACTTCATTTCAAAAATCTTGGTATCTGGCAGAAACAAGAGAGACCTCACATAGAGATTTACGTGTTCTTAAAATACCAGTACACCTACACATCTACCAGGAAGTGATGCCTCTTCTGCTTGCTGACCTTAGTGCTTGGGTTTTTTCCTGCAATTGTGCTTTAAAGGCAAGTTCTTGGCTGAACAAACCAAGCAGATGTTGGACTTTATTTCCAAACACACACCCCCCTTGGTGGTTTGTTTTTTTGTTTGGTTTTTTTTTTATCCTAAGAGCAACTAAAAACTGCTTGCAGTAAGGCATTTAATTTATTCATCTGTAAAGGGTAAAATATACATATAGGCTATTTTTTCCACATTATACCCTACTTAAGTCAATGCTTATACATAACACCACAATTTAAGCAAGTTTTGTTTAGTTTTGGGGTTTGCCTCCCCTCCCCATCTGGGGAACAACACAGTCTGATCTCTACAGGCTGCTTTGAAAATTGCATAAAAAGCATAGAAGCATTCTTTTTATATACACATATATTTTTAAATATGATTCCACCAAGCCATTAATGTCCACATGATAAACTAGCAAGTTTAGCTTCTGCTATTAATTCAACATCTAATAGCAATTTTAGCCAACAGTCAGTAACTCTTGGTGGTGTAAGTAATGATACAGTTCAAAAGCAGACTCTGACAGCTTAACCTGTGCTGACCCAAACATATATAAAAACTCTGGCTTTCATCTTAGACTGTTTGGCTGATGCATCATTACTACACAGTAAAATACTTCAAAATGTCTCTGTCAGTCCTCAGGGGATTCAAAGATCACTTGAGAATTGTTCCCACTCGTTTCTTACAGCTATAAAAATGCATATAATAATAATTTCAACAGTCTTTTCAACAATAAATTGAAAATACTCTCTTGATGTTTGTCAATAGGTATATTTAACACAGACCCTTTATTCAGGTTCCTCTGCCCACTGAAAACAAACCTGATGCAAATTTTATAAAAATATATTTGCACTGTCCTCTAGAACCTCCCGTTTTGTCTTGCAAAAGAAAAAAGGTTTTCAAGTTGAAACACTAGGTACTTAAAGCGTAGAAGTTCCCACATTACACTGGACTAGGCCAACCATTGTCACAATTCACAGATTGCTTCAGTATCTGGAAAACTACATAACTCCTGCTAAGTTTAAGGACCATAAAGAAAGCAAACATACGCGTAGTAAGAGGTCTGAAGATAAAGAGACCAACAGAGGGAAGGTATGATTTTAAAAGTAAAATAGGTAATGTTAATATATACTCTGTAGCAAAGGTTTAAAAATAAAGAGAAGCAAATATGACAAAGATAAAAGCTGCAGTCTCTGAAATGTACCATAAAAAGGGTTCTCACATATTCCTTTGGTGGTGCGTTCAGCAAGCAAGAGGAGAAATCTGAAACTGCGTACAGCACGTGGCTCGGCCTGAGACGATCAATACGACTTTAAGTAAATCAGGAAGGAAGGACTATTACTACTCTCTTCTACCTGTTTTGCCAACATTCACACACAAACACATTCTGGTTTGAAGTTTATGGAACGTCACATGGTTTATCTTATTATGGAATATCACACCAGTGTTTGAGAAAATGCCCATATACAGGATCACATGCCGTGTTCTGCAAATAACACAGCTGGACAGTGTAACCATATCTAGCAAATCATATTGCCAAGACACCACTGCAAAAGAGATTCTGAACCTAAACTCTTTATGTGACAGGCGTTATTTACTTTGTATGTTGATCTTATAAGGAATTTTGTGTTTGTACCATCCCACAAGAAGTCAGAACACTTCACTTCAGAAATGTGCAGTTCTTTTCAGACTTCCATATTTTTACCTACTTTTTCATTAGGACTATTAATTTGCCTGAATTAGAGGTTTGTGATTGACAGTTGTATTTTTCTGCAAATAACATACTAGCCCTCCAAAAAAATCAAAATGCCCCGTTGAGACAACTGATAAATTATCAGTTAGAAAATACAAGTTTGAAATGTAGCTCTTCTGTTTGCTTTCTCAGGTCCCAGGACTTTTCACTAGAAAGATACCTGGCCCTAGCCATGATGCAGAGAGGAACACTACAGAAGAAAATCATGCCATAGCATCCTCCTCATGGTACCGGACTGGGATGGTCAAGTTTGCTGACATGGAAAATCACATATCTTCATATGGCCAAGAGCCACAAAACACTCACACAAACTTAGAGAAGTAGGTGACAGCAGGGACAGCTCCAGAAACCGTGAAAATGCCTCACATAATGGAAAAATGACATTTTTCCAAGCTCTCCAGTCTCCCCCTCTGCTCCTGGAGAGACCTATGTTAAGACTGCAGCTGGTCAGCATGACCCAGAGATAATTTCAGAGTCATTTTCTGGCTTGTGTTTTCCCCAGACTAGACAGCTGAATTACTCAGCAGCTCCTCCACTACCACCAGCCCTGTTTGGGGGAGCTGCATTTGAACTATTTATATTTACAGGAGATTCAACAGCTAGAGGGTCTGCTCCTGTTGTACATTGTTGGTCTTCCTTGATTTCATTATCTTGAGAGCTGAAGGGGACACATCCAGATGACATCAACCCTGTGCAGTAAATGCCTCTCAGAAAAGCACATCTGTACGTGCAAAATGTATTTAGACTGTTTTCCTATATATAATCCCCTACTCCTGACACTTTCAAGTGGTGAATGAAGTCTGGATGATCAGGTTCTGAGAACATATCCTACTAAAAAAAAAAAACCAAAAAACCAAAAAAAACCCAAAACAACTGCAACCCCACCACTGGCTTAATCTCTGAATGGGACAGTGCAAGCAATAGCCCCAAAAGCCAGGAGCTTCTCTTTTACACAGACAGGAGCAGTTACTGCTCTGGGTAACCCTGTTCTTCACCTGCATTGTACCTTCACACATGAATGCTCAGCTGAACAGATGTAAAAATATTTTAGAAAGACTTTCAAGAGAAAGCTCTTATTAAAAATCCTAAGCTGCACACTGTGTGGAACAATAACACTGTCTGACTGAAAATGTCATATCCTTGTCTGAACGGCCCAATACCTTATGTGCTCTGAATAAAGATAGAGATGTAATTGCTTTTCTTGTTACGACTCACTTGTGCATCATAGAGTTTTTAATATCCTGCAGAACACATGTATTGTGGGAAGGAAGCAGGTGACAGCAGTAAACATATGTAATGTTATTTTTCTTTATGATAGATATGAGCAGGGAAGTCTAAATGATGGCTTAGGTTTTTAATAATCAACTATGGGATCTTAGGGAGAAAGTGTGCATTTTGCCAAGAGCAAAATCGTTAGAACTTTAACTCCAGCCATTGCGGGAAATTTCATTCAGCTAATTGTAGCCATTAAGTGACAGGTTATGCAATGAAATTACTCCAGCCTCATCTATGTTCAAAAACAGGATGCTATCAGCAAAGTAGCTTTTTCTGAGAATGAACGGAGTTTAAAAATGTTCAGTGTTGTTAAAAGTCTAATGGACTGCCATGTAAGAGGAGCTGACGCTATACAGCTTTTGAAAAAACGCACGAGGAGGTGCAGAAGAGTTCTGAAAGAACTGCAGCTGACAACATCTTTAAGTTTTCATATATAGGGAAAGCTTGTAAGTACTCTAAGCTAAATAATTTCTAAAAATTTGGTGAAGATATAAAGCCAGACCACTCTACCTTGGCACTTCACAGACTGACATAGTAATAAACTGCATAAATAAATTAAAATGTGTATTTTTCTAGAGCAAAGTGTGTTACTGCATATACTCTCTGAAGATGATTTCTAACAGTCTGATTATGCTTCCCACTCGCACACTGTCTAAACCAAACAAGCCCTTACTGCAGGCATCTCCCTTCTTTGATGGCTTTGGTCCAAGCCCTATAAGCTTAGGGCTGTAGGAGGGAAGGGTTTACAGATGAAGCCCTGCAGAAGGAAATCAGAAGCCTGTTGGTTGAAACCATAGGCACACACAGTACAGAAATGCCTGAGCTTTCCCCAGGTCTGTTCAGATATTGCTGCCCAATAGCTTCAGTAGGGCTGCCAGGCATCTTGGACAACTATAGAAATTCTCTGAATCACCTGGAAAATTTCCCAAACAGAAGCATCCCTGTCAGCAAAATGCAGCTCCATGGTAGACTGGCTGGACAAAGGTGTATCCTCCTCATTCGTGCAGTTCAGTAGAGTTACAATGCCAAAAAACTGAGGGAAAGGAGAAGCTGAATGAGGCCAAACCTGAAGTCACCAGACCTCTCAAAGCCTGATAAATCCACCAGCCTCACCCCAAGGATTCACATTCCCAGCACATGCACACAGCACTGTCTTAAGGAAAAAAGAAATCACTCATGTTTCCTGAAGCAATGAAATAATCTGAGTCTTTCTATGAAAAGCATACAAAGCATATTAAGGTGATATTAATTTAATTAAAACAGCTAATCAGTGTTTTGCATTTGTAAATTATGACCTCAAAGTTTCTCATTATTAAACTGGAAAATCAGAAGCAAGAGGCACACCTGGATTGCCAGGATTTAACAAGTTTGCCTCAAAGCTGTGCCAGGTCAGGGAGTGGGATCAACCCATTCATTTATATGATGATGCTTCTGGCTGTTGTTGGAATTTCCCTCAGCTGCGAATAAATTCTAATGAAAGAGAAAGCTAAAGCAAATTCTTCTCAAATCCCCAAAGCTCTAGGCTGTTACAAATGAAAAACAGTGCTGATGAATTGAGAGAGTACGATTCAATTCTAACCACATCCAAAGTACATTAAACAAACTGGTATTAAAATATTGTCCTGGGACAGTATGAATTCTGCTACATACATGGGAAACTAAGGAGCATCCTTCTGGGATTAAAGCCTGAGCATAGGACTTCCGAAGGGTTTTCTACAGAAGGACTTAAGTGACGGCAAACCAACTTATTTTCTTAATCCAGTGCTGATTTTCGAGTATGTTAAGTCATTTGTATAGCTCTTATTTGGTGGTCCTAAATTCTTGTAACTTAATCCTTATCAGACTATTCATTTGCAGTGATCTAAAGCAAATACAGCCCCACTGGGAGATGCATACTGGCCGTTTACCTTGCTTATACACATTGCCTTCACACCTCTGCTCAATTCCCCAGCTTTTCAAGTCAAACCAGAGGGATCCAAGGCTATACACTGTAGACGCATATTCAATTTTTTTTCAGCCGTACAGTAATACAGATAAATCCTGTTAAGTCCCTAATAAATGGTTTCTTTTTTTCCTCTAGTCAGATCTTGCAGACTCTTCAGTTTGCTAAGTATGTTCTCAACCATTCAAGCCCTCCACTTCAAATGAACGGACAAAGTCTGCCGTATCAGGATCACTAAAAAGGTCAGTTCATTACAACGTGTCTTCAGGTTTAGACTTTCCTCCTGCAAAATCAACTTCATAAGAACTGGCCTGCTTTTGAAAATACCAGCATGCAGCCCTATAGCCACATATGCTCCGTGTGGGCCTGAGCCACCCTGCTCTACCTTTGGACTGCGGCTCCAGCCCACCTCTAGAAGTCAGTAAGGACACTCAGTTTTCAGCAGTGCCAAGCACAGAACAACACACCCCTGGAAGACTTCCCTGTCTCTACTGATTTTCAGCTCATGGACTTCCACAGTTACTGGTATCCCTGTCTTTATAGTCTAGACAGCAGTTTTCTTTCACAAATATTACTTTATCTCATGTCATTTTTTTTACATTTACAACATTCTAACATTACACAATTAAAATGGAAATTTTAAGAATTAGATATGCACATCCAACTGAGTAATATCAAAGAAGAGAAGATTTAATTTCATTACGTCCTTGGAAAAATTACAATTTTAAAATATTTTTATTTTCAAATTAAGATTATTTTAATGAAAGGCTTCATATATACAGAGGACAGTATTTCTTGGTCAGAGCAAAGGTGTACAGCTGGGCAAGATGGTTACACTGCTGCTGAAAACAATCCTGCTTTTGCAGATAAACAGGACATCACATCTCATGTGTCGCTCTACCAACTGAACTTCACTTAAAAATCTGTTCTTTAGTCTCCCACATTCTACCTTACCAAATATAAAATTTAAAACCACAAAAAGGAAAAACAGGCAGGGGTGGGAATAATCTTTAAAGCATGCTACCGTGTTTAAAAACATCAAAAACAATTCCTTGTAATCAGACTGGTACAAAGCAGTATAATTTATTCTCAAAATTAAAGACAAAATGTTGAAAATCAGTAAGTTTTAGATGTAAGGCTTCAAAACACCTTAAAGAGAATAGTTTAAAAATTGGGTTTAAAAATCAGTAAGTTTTAGTTTTAAGGCTTCAAAACACCTTAAAGAAAATAATTTAAAAATTGGGTTTAAGTGCTAAGAACTTCCTTGGCAATGCTAGTGGGACCTAGAATCATTCTGATTTAATTCCCTTGAATTTCAGAAAACTAATAATGGTTCTAAATAATTATAAACTGTTATTATATTAAAATGCATGATACATACTGATTAGATCATATTAAAATAAAAAGAATAATTTGAATTATTTACACAAAAAAAAACCTGAAAGTGAGACAAATCTATGGACCATAAAGACAAAGAAAAGAATTGCTCTAATAGAACAGCTCATTGCACAAGTAACTTTAATAAATATTAGTGATGTCTGAATTGCACCAAATAAAGAATTTACACAAAAAAATACCCATATGTACTTACTGCAATAAAGTCATTTAATGCTTTGGCTAACTCAGTTCAAAACTCATTTTTAAACTACTAGATGCACAGAATGATTTTTCATTAAGTGCAAAATATTCAGTATATTACAAATTATCCAAGACTATGATGTGAAATGCTTTTGTGACAGCAGTTTTATTTAATATTCATTGTCAGCTTCTCTGAGGATAACACTGAGAACTAATAAATTCAGAATGTATTAGTATTATAATACACTACACAACTTATATTTAGTGTTTTATACTAGCCATTACAGTATAAGGCAGGTACACTGAATACAAAAAGATTAGATATACAAAATATATTAAGACATTAAACTAGGTATTAAAATATTCCTGCTCTACCCATAGTTTAAATCTATCTGTTGAACATTAAGCTGGGGGCAACATGTTTGCTTTTCTGGTGACTTTTTGCCTTCTCTGTAACAGCTGAAGCAAACTCCTGGCTCTGCCTTGCTGTGCCCCGGTAACAGCGAGGTAAGGGCTGTCACAACCTTCAGACAATTTGGTTCACAGCCCAAGTAATGCACAAATCTGGAATGAAATCGCTAGCTTTCCTCTGCAGTAGCTGTGAGTAGTCTTCTGTGTGGTTTTACGTCGCACTGAACCTACCATTGCTTAACTTGTGCTCTGCGTGATGGGTGTTGTTCAGTCAATAATTTACATAGCTGAAGAAACCGTTTGATACAATGTGACTGAAGAACATAAATACTTTTTAAGGAACAGTTTCTACATTTCTCCCTGAACCTGTGTGAGCTACTGGCTAGAAGAGAGATCAGATACAGCCCAACGCATTTATAGGCTGGTTTCCTAAGATGTCGTACGCAGTGCCATCACCCGCTTGCCGTCTGCCAGTCCTCTCTACAACCCGTAACATCCGTGCCTGCTGGCCGGTTTCAGATAGGGATCTAGCAACATTTGTGACTCTAAATGCTGCCACAGAAAAGAGTGATGCTATTAAAGCCCACACTGAAGAAAGGCTGCTGTACAGATTCAAGCCTCCAAACAGAGGCCACTGACTGCTCATGGCACGCACACAAACGCCAGCTCATTGCAAAGCTTCAGTCACCCCTTCAGCCTCTGTCTCAGCAGACTGGAAGCAGCAGATGCTCCAGAAAGGCAAGCCACACTGGGGGTGCTTGGGAAGGGGCACGGTGGAAGGAAAGAAGTCACTCACTGAACAGCTGTTTCCAGTCCTGGCACATGGGGAGGATGGCTGCACTGGCCTGGCAGTGTTGGGGCACGGCGGAGGAGGCACAGCATCTAAGACTGCGGAGCAATGTGCAGGATGTATGGTCTGCTCTTCAAAGAGAGTATTTTGGCCAAAAGCATCAGGCACACAGAGCTGGCTGATTTCTCAGAAGAGGGCGATATTGAAAAGAGAAAAGTATTCATCTGATAGAGAGAAGAAGGAGGTCTTGCTTAAAGCATCCCTTGCTGAAGCCCACTATCCTCCAGGCCTTAGCCACACCGCTGTCCTTACCTCTGCAGTCCTCATTGGGTTGCCTGCTCTTCAGCCTTTACAACCGCTTCCTCAGCTTTACTCCAGTCACCCTGTTTCTTGGCAGCTCCTCACAGAGAATCATACAAGCACATTACACCCAAGTCCTTCTTTCCCCATCCTTTTTTCCACCGCGCAGCAAAGCGGCACACTAACAGAACGCCCTTCCTACAAGCAAGTCATTCTGGCCAAAGGCCTGTGAGGGGAGCAGGCATTTCAGGGGAGGGCTGCAGGGGTCACTATCATATCGATAATTCAACAAGAAAGGTCAAAAAAGGACTGGGGAATACAGTAGGATAACCATCTATGGCTAAAAGACATGGTGGACTGTGTCCCCTTGAGGAATCAGTGGAGCAGGCCATCTTTAGGCGAAAAAGGACACAAAGACGTTCTCTACCCTGTCTCCTGGTACAGAATGGAGAGATGGGGAAAAGATGACACAGACATCTGGAGAATGCATTCTTCTTTGGATTTTGCATTTACTGCGCAAGAAATGGCATCAATATTTAGTCACATTTCCTTCCTTTGACTCAGTTCAGTCCTGGACAATCAGCACATTCCCAGCCCCCAGCACTTCAAACCTGAGTGCCCTGAACCCTTGCAAGAGGAGGCAAGCAGCTGCACATACAGAAGAGATGCAGGGCATTAGAGCCACCCATAATTGAAAAGATATTAGGAATGTTGACATCAAGTCTGTTGTGCTGGTTTTGATCCTCCACCATGTCAAAGTTTAGGTTCAGCCACCTTAATATAATTGAATTTAAAAGGTCAGTCAGCTCAGACACAAATCTAATGGAAATCTGGCTCCAGTAGCCCTAGTGCTTAAGAAAATACTTATTAAACAGTAGTGGTAAACTACTTACGCCTCTTTAAAATGAATAAAATTACTGTTTGTCTAAAAAGTCAGCAGTCAGCCCGAATTCATTTACACCTGTGAAATACTCAGATCTCTGAATCAAGTCAATGTACAAATAAATGATTAGTAGCAAGGAATAGAAAAGCTTCTGTTACACTTACAGGTACATAACATATGCGTCTACTTATGTCTTTGGCATTTACACTCCTGGAAAGTGTTCAGGTTAAAAAAAAAAACCCAAGCAACAAAACAAAACAACCACACACGTACACAAAAAAAAAAAAAAAAAAAAACCACCACACAAACAAAAAACAATTGCTTTGTAACTGTGACAGCAGACAGATCTTGTAGAAGTGATAGCATGCATCTTACCTTGGTCAGGCAGGGGCCATCTTTTTCTTTCCTCAATTTTCCAGATAACTGACATCAAGCTGGCTGACTTTGCTCGGGGTGCAAGTGGCAGGGACTGCTGGCAATAAAAGGTGTAGCAAAAGGCTGGCAAGAAAATCATCAAGATGGGACTTCCATCAAATACAGTAGGAAAAGGTCAAATGAAGGGAGATGACATCATTCCTGCAATGATGTAGTTAATTCCTTCACTCTCATGTCCTTCAAAGTTTTCAAGATAAGAGAATGATATGATACTGGGTTGGAATTACAAGCATTTGTTGTGTCTAATTGCTTGCAAAAGTGAAAGGTTAGAGGTAGCTAGCACGCGTTGGATGTACAAATCAAGAATGACAATAGTACCAACTCTAGAGATTCATGCAGCCTAAGGAAATACTGCCACCAAAGCACCAAGTTAAAAAAATAAGGCTGACCAATTCTCAAAGCACAAGCAGAGCCAACTTGGCATTTGGGCAGGCTATGGCTCAGCGAGATGACATTCTTTAATATTGACACATTAGCACTTTTAACAAGCAGTGGAGCAGAAGAAAGAAGAGGACATCTGCTTCTCAAAAAAGTTTGGCTCCTGCAGAACAACGGTGGCTCAAAGTCAATTTCAGAAGCTCTTGCTGACCACTTGAGAAACTTGGCAAGGTCGCCCTACCACTTCTCCTCTTCTGCTGAATTGCTCACTAAACCAGTACCTTTTTTCTTTCTCTCTTCTCCTTAGCGCAGTACCATTCAGCAAGAGGAACAACATTACCACACGCCACAGGGGGATTAAATCAGAATTTACTTGTAAGTATTCCATTTCAAGAAAAGTCAGGTCATTCTCCAGTGAAGACAGACTGCCATTACATGCAAGCTTGGATAGTTTTTCAACTTCAGGTTGTGTTTTCTGTATGACAAACCTGAGGCTGATAGCCTCCTTCACTGCACAAAATATATAGAATTGGCCATAAGTCTTTAAAGCCCTGATGTATTCCAGTCCATTAGTTTTTACAGTTCAATTTATGTTGCATTATGAGGAGATGTGCTGAACTGCCCAAAAGTACAGATTTGCCAAACTATCCAAAAATAATCTGAAAAGCAAGAAAGTCAGGATACCAGCCAAATCATAAGCAGTATGGCCATTTTGCTACCAGTTCAGCTGGTAATAAATTTTTTAAAGCACTGTTAAACGTATCTAGATGAATTTGACTTTATGTCACATTTTCTGCTGAACACTTAAAGAACTACTGATTTAAAATGAAACACACAGACAACTGATACAGGTTCATGTACCGCATGATAATACAGATCTCGCCCGCTCTCTTAGCTTTGCACAACATACGATTAACCAAGTTGTTACATCGCCACACAGTAATCAAAAGTGATTACCTATACCAGAAACACAGCTTCCAGGTGGATTTTGCAATATGAAAGGGTTAGCTGGCAAAGAGAGAAGTCTCAAGGAAGTAGAGCTAGTGAGAAAAGAAGCAGCATCATTACCATCACAGCACATCTTCCTACTGTAAAGGAGTAAAGTACTGTTAAATTAAGTTCATCTTCTGAAAGTCAAACATGTTGGGACTTTATATTTGCTTACTCTAAAATTTACATGACAACTGAAGTATTACCCAAATGCAAGGTCATCATATAAGCAGGAGAGAGTCTTTCTGATCACTTCCATATGAAACCACGGCATGTAGTGGAGGTTTGAATTATTTCTGCTTCTCTTCTACACAGTATCTGATAGAGAATTCTAGGCTCCAGGGCCATCACTGTGCTGCTTTGCAATTCATACATATTCATGGAAAGACTCTTCAAGAGTCACTTCCCTAACTGACATCTGACAGTTCTCTGACTTCTAAAGTGCACAGCTACCCATTTTCCCCTCTTGAAAATAGGGCAGATTAAAAATAATATCAAGAACAGTTAACAAACGCTGGGCTGGCTAAGTACCCAGTTAAGAGCATTCTGTAGATTTATACATAGCTAGGTTGTGATACACTGATGTTTTGCACTGCCATTAAAAACAAGCTGAGAGCAAGGCAAGTTTGTGCTAACTAATCGCAGCAAATTCAAAGTGAAAAGAACCTGCATATAGAGATATGTTTGAGAATGTGCTCTGGAAAACCATATCAGATTGTTTTTTGAAGACAGTTGTACATTAAATACCTCCTCTTGGCCAGTATCATTTATGGCATTTTATAAGCAGTGTTAGCAGTCCTGCTGCAGCGGGATGTTAAACTCATTCAAATTCAGCCTCTTCAGGTCAAGAAAATGGACTTTTAACAAGTGGCAAATTAAAATGTCAAGAGCAATCGTATAGACACTTGTTTACAAGACTGTTATTGTGTTGTTTTACAGGTCCAAGAAGGTTTGTATTCCTCAGAACCTGCTGTACTAACATTTTCACCATAAAGGAAAGGTACCAGATAACATCAACAGGTTTGTGACACCTTGACTTAAATTGCAGAATTCTTAGGCAAGGATAGAATCCCTCACAATTCTCAAGTCTTTCATAGTCAATTATAATAAAGCAGAGTGATAGGCATCTGCATTTCTAAAAAGCATATCTAATTGTCTCTCACAGAGAGAGGATGACCTTCAAATCATGCTGTTTATAGTTGTCATTTTTACTGAGCTCTTTAACTGTATTCAAAGACTTTGCTTAGCATATTCGTTTTCCATGCAATAATAAGATCTACCATAAGTACAAATCCCAATTCACAGGCACAAGATGAACACAGATTTCAGAAAATCAGGCCAATAACATGTCCTATGTAATGTTTTACGGTAATTCACAGACTGTCAAAAGACCATATGTTGGCCCCTGCTTATGTACAGAACAATTTGCCCATCACTAGGATCCTTTGAAGTGACATCCTTCTTCCTTTCAGATGTCATCAGTGGATGAAAGTAACAAATTTCTCAATGGACTTAATCTGAATTCTATTCTGGTCAAAAGATGGGCTACACCAAGTACTATACCAAGATCTTCATGCCCTTTTTCCTTGAGGCAGTAAATTATTGGAATAGGATGAGAAATGATACATATCATACTTTTGTGAGTACAAGTATGTTAATGGGTAATAAGTCTATAAGACGAGCTTTATGCTACAGAAAAAAAAAAAAAAAAACCACTACTCTGTTCTGCACCAGCTGATATTACAGTGTTAACTAAAGTGATATGTAACATCACTTCAACATGGTAGCTTCCAGTAGTTAAATGGTTAACAGCTTTTACTGACAGATTTGATTTTCAGTCTTTCCACACTGAGATAAAAGCAATGCAATGTCTTGTTTTGGTAGGAACTAGGGCTTGCGTTGCTGATGTATATAAAGGAATTATTATACCCTTATTTTAGAAGAGGTATATCAAAGAAATGCACTTTGCAATTGGCTATGTAAGAGGTAATGTTTATGGCACTATCTTAAAAACATGCAAGTGAGTCAGAAACTTTCATTAAAATCTCACTCTACAGTAATCCATTCCTTGCAAGCAATCTATTTTTCTTTGAATTGACAGGTAAAAAGAGCCTATGATTTCACTGCTACTCGCCTTGGTAAGAGTAAGGAGCTATGCTGAAGGTGGAAAACTTTCCCTGCAGTTTATCTCCTTCCCTGCTGTTTGAATAATGCTAAACATTCTCAAGGAGAGGGCTGTTTTATATTGTTGTTTTCTTTATTTCAAACCTATGTATCCAAATCCTACAAGGAATGAGGTAACCAGTGAGATAACATGACAGCTCAGACTAAATATTTTCATACAAAGCCCATATTCTTGCCTGTATTCTACCGTTTCTTCAGGAAATAATTTTTTTAAAAAAATGCTATTGTGGGTTTTGATAAACATATTCTATTTCTTATTATATAAACTTTTTAAAGTTTATTGCAAACTGATGCTTTGCTTGTATTTTACAGCGCCTAGCCTAACCAACCCATGATTAAGATTTCTAGGTACTACAGTAACACCTGCAACAGTGTCAGAGTACACTTAGGTAAGAATTTTAAGGTTTCAAATGGTAGCTTAACAGTTCTCTATTTTTCAGTCAGGGTTTTTAAAACATTTAAGATATTAATCTTTAAAACATGTTTATTTAACTAATTCTGGAGACAGAAAAATTGGGACAGGGAGGTCAAGCAAGTCCATAGCAGAGTAAAATTCAAGTCTCAAAGCCCTTGCATTAATCATACAATCCCATACAATATACTGTGTGACATTATAAGGTATTACATTTAGTTCTGTCAAAGACAATTCAGGGACTCACACAGAATAAGCTACAAAACAGCCTCTATGTCAATTCTTCCTTAAGGCCTCTTTAATTAGCAGGTCAGCAACATAACAAACCGCAACGGCTCCCTCAGTATTCATCAAGCCAGTGTGTAGAGCAGATAGGGATTTTTTTTTCTTTTAAACAAAACTGTGATTATGTTCTAATTCCAGGTACTAACATTTCTTTCAGATTTATTTGCTGAAAAGTAAGTCTAGATCTGGCATATAATTTGCAAAGAGAAATCACAAGGTTGTATTATCGGCTTTGTAAATGGCCACTGACTTCAATAGAAGTGATGCTACAGTCCATAATGAGAAGGGGAAATTACAGGCAGCTGTCACATTTTACACACATACCTTTCCATCCCAGGCTCCATGAGGAAAACACACACCTCCCTGTGTGAGTTGAACTGCTGGAACAAAAAGCCTGATCATGCAAGAGGGCTGAGTGCCTCACCTACCTCTGAATTCAGTGGGGGCTGAGACACTCAGCACCTTGCAAGATTGAGCCCAAAGGCATTATCAAGTCAAGATTTCAGGAAAAAATAGTTCCAGCCCTCAGACTTACTGAAGAATTGCATTGTCTTATTTAAACAGTGAAGAACCTTGGGGAGACTGAATTTCTGCTGTTACAATGCCTGCTGAGGAGGTCTGAATGACATCAATTAAGAAGAATCTTGGCAGGACGTAATCTGTTAATTTTATGCCATTTACATCCATTCTCTTAGCAATGCCAACTGTCAGCATTTGAACTGTTTAAGTTCTCTTTTTCTCCTTCTGTCTCTGCTGCACAGCATTGCAAAAGCTTAAGTTGTAAAAGGATGCCTCAGCATCCATTGTCACTCCAGGCTTCAGTGGGTCTTTTCCTATGCCAAAATGTGTCACTGGCATCACTGTTATTAGCTCTCAGCAGTGCACTATTATTCCCAGTACATCTGTTATTGCTAGGATTACTGTGTGCTTGTATGCTAGCTCTTTTCCCCTCTCTGTACCTCATAAACTTCCATACCTCATGGGTATATCTGCCCCTATGTATTTGCCTTTGCCCTCAGAGATCTTCTGTTGCAGCACATAGTCAGCAGAACTGCTAAAAACCATGGCTTCACAGCTCAGGAAAAAAAGGAGGGGTAGATATAATTTCAATGAATCAAACTCCTTAAGGAGATCTGTACAACATCATTTGGCTTCATTTGCATTTTCTGTCTATTTCTGGCTGCTATGAGAAAAGCTGCTTCAGTATACTTGCAGATAGAACCAAACAACAATCATAAATCAGTAAAAACCTGGGAAAATGTTTCTACAACAGTCCTGCCTAATGTTGGAGAAAAACACCATATCATATCTGCAAATTATTCCTGGTATTCACCAGTCTGAAAAACGGTTTGAAGGGATTGTTCTCCAGCCGCCCCTGGTACTCACACTGAGTACGGCTGCTACTACCTGGGGCACACAGGCTGATAAACTCTGACCCAAGAGGCCACAGTTTCCACTGGTATAAATCCAGACTTAAGTTTAAAAACCACTCTTTCATTAATCTGATAGCTCCTTTTTTCTGCCTGTAACAGCTGCAAGATCAACTAAGATACAAACACATATAGTTTCAAAAACTCCACAAAAATAAGTTTGTATTTCCTCCTTGACCACTGTTATTTCTCAAGATTGTTCATTATTTACTTCTTCCTGAGTATTTCTTGTTTGCCATCTTAGTTCTTTCCTGTTTCCCACATTTTCCATCCCATCTCCTCATACTTTGTTTTCCCCTTTCCTCGTTCCATAAGATTCTCTTTCCATTTTTGCCCTGTTGTGCATTCCTAATTTTCCTTCCCATGCTCCCTAACTGATTGCCTCTCATCCTTCCTGCAACCACTTACATTCAGTTGTCCCTCCTTCCCCTTCACGACCACTAACCAAAGGCACCAGAAATTCTCAAATTGCACCATTCTCAAACCATTCATGCAAACATTACATTTCCTATTTTGACTCCAAACCTCTCACTGTTGTCCTTGTTCTCTTCCTCAACTAAAAAGACACTCCCTTCCCTGTTATCACCACCTCCTTTATCCATTCAGATAAATGAATTTGTACTAGACCAAAGCCCTTAAACTACTTAGATTTTGGGATAGGCAAGGCGGATTTTGAAGGGATAGATTTACTACTGTGCCACTCACTGCCTTGAACCTTTTAAGTCTTTGCCCAATCTCACACACAGAGACAGAAAGTAAAATTTAAGAAATGGGTTTTTGCTTCAGAATTTGCAGTCTGTTAGGTCTCTCTTTTCAGTGAGAGGGCTCTGAAAATCTAAACCCACTTCTTGATGAATAAAAGACAAATATACCTCTGAGTCCTTCTAATGCCAACAAAGACACTAGGTATTCGTCCACTTATTGTTGAATGTTCATTTAAGCCACATACTTCTCTGAAATATTGGCTGGAAATAGTCCAGTTGCTTAAACATAGGCATTGCTTAAATTCCTGTACTTCTAATGTGAGAAATACAACAGGTGCTACTTGCTACACAGGGTAGGCAGAATAAAGTAGCCTCCTATTGCGCCTAGAGTATCTGGAAGACTCTGGTGGACATCACTGCAAGCAGTTTTCATAAATGTTGTTACAGTGAAAGAAGAGATATTGCAGTTAATATTAGAGCTTTTACGTTGACCTTGTGTGAAAAAGACATTGTCCTGTGTGACAGAGGGTTTAATAGATTGCACTGAAAAAAGGGTAAAAATATCCCAGGCTGTTTTAAAATACTCTGTATACACTGTATTTTCACTTACACACAGGATTCTTGTTACAGTTAATTTTGAACCAAATATAAGCACTAGGAAATTAAAAGCAGGAATATCTGGACAACATAGCATTTGGCTTTACCGCAGATTGCAATGGTTTCTGTTGACATAATTACTGCTGAAATCTACTCCTTCGCAGCAAGCACATTCAATATAATGCAAGAGCCAAGAGAAAAGAAGAAACAAGGAAGGCAGATATCTTGGGTCAGTTGGGTGGCCAAGCAAGAAACTGTTACTGAGAACAGATCAGAGAAGCCTGTCATCACTCTCACCTCCCATGCACTTCCTCTGGAGAAGAACACAGGAGACACACAGCGACGATTCGCCTGCTCCCACGCACCCCTTCCCGCACACGCATGCCCATACACTCCCAGATCTCAAAGCTCAGAGCTCTCACTAGGACTTCCAGTGGCTGAACTTTCCTCTTTTGTGCCAGAAGTGAGAATTGTCTCACAGAGCTAAAAAAAGGTGTGTTTTACTGCTCAGAAAATTGAGAAACATTCAAGTCTTGTTTTACTGCTCCTATAATGACAAATTCGATGTTAACTTCTAGGAGGCTAAATTTTATACAGCTCTGTTTCATGCAGACGTGTTTGAAAAGCTGTTCAAAATGCATCAATAACTTACCATTATCTACCCTGCAGGAAGTATCAAGGCACTCAGAGAAACTAGCGTGGTAATATAAAATAACTTTCAGGTGAGTTGGGGGTTGTGAGGGGGTGGCTATTAGGATACCATATTTATAGCATAAATCCTTAATCATTCAACAGAATGCTTCAGCATGAAGCAGAATCTAACCTGCAGTTTGTAGGACAGAGACCCATCACTTGGAAGCTCAATTTTACTAACTGTCTTTTGTCATCAATTATGGCAAATACAGATTCTGTTTCCCTAACATGAGAACTTCTATCTAGACACATCCTGACTTATATTTAAGGGAGTATCTCAAACAAGGATTTACTTTAGAGTCAATAAAACCGTAGTGTTAATCCAATTTCACAGATGCAGCCAACCAATTTATTACTCCAGGGAAAAGTATTTTTTCCAACCTAATGATGAACTAAATAAGCAGCAATCTCAATTGCCCATGATCAGAAATGTTTAGCCCTAGTAGCTAATTAGTAATATTTACTTGCAATGTCACAAGAGTGTATCACGAGTTTGTTAAAACTTATTAGACTTTTTTTTTTTTGTAAGGCGAAAGTCACCTTTAAATGCACACTTTGCAGCATTTTCATCATCACCACCCCCGCAGTGGTATTGCCTAAACACAAAATGCAATAATTTTTTGGTAAAAATCAGTATCCTTTGTCATCGTTCATCCTTCCAGTTTTGACTGACAGGAAGTTTTCCATCAGCCCCCTCTGAAACTTATTTCCAGTCTTCCATCCCCAGAGTGCTCTCTCAGTCCCTGTTAACACAGCAGTTCCCTCAGAAGGTAAATAAATGACATCACTCTAGACAGTTTGTTCAGGTAATTCCGTAACATTATCACACAAGTTTCCTTTTACTACAGGTAGGTAACAGTGGAATAACAAGCAAAATGAACCATCAGGGAACTTTTCTTGTATAAAGCAAACATTGTAGGTTTTGTAAAGGAAAAGCTTCCTAAACGGTAACTGAAGACATATCTACTCTAACGTGCACCAAAGAATTCTCTGTTGGGTTGTTTTTTTCTTCATTAAATCAGTGTTTTACACAGTGATTTCCCCCCCCGCCCCCCTCCCCCCCCTTTTATCCCTGTGATCTAGAACCAAAGAACTCAATTACAATCTGAAGAAAGAGGCAAGATACTGCTGCTGCTGTGTGTATCACTGGCATACAGAGTAAGACTCAAAACCTAGTGAAAATATTCAGATCTATATTACAGACCAGATTTCCTGCAAGGAAAATGATCCAGTGTCTCTGTTCAGATTAACTGTTTAATATTCTGTTGGAATACATCACACAGATACCCCGGCAGAAAGAACAGCATTTCCACAAGCTTAAGTATAACGCAGTCATTTCTCTGCTTCAATACCTGCATGCACATTGCGGTACAAGGTTCCTACCAGTGTTTTTAGTCATTAAGTGTCTTACGCAGCTTTTACAGAGCTTTCTACTCAACATGAAGAATAGGTTATGTAAACTACATTTTTGGGGTGGGAGGGAGATGGTGTACTAGTAACTTTATGAAGAAGCCTGACACATTTCTGTGAAAAGGCAAAATATCTCATAGCTACAGCAACGGTTCATTTTGATTCTTTTGTAAAAGCTATCGGTCAACAGCCAGTAAAGTCTGTTAAATGTATGACGCTGTAAGATTTCATTACCACCAAAAATACCAATCTCCTGAGCTGACGAATTATCCCTGACAATTTATAGATACGTTCAGCGGACGTTTGCTACTACCATTTTTTATGCCAAATGTATTTTGTCTCTTACCAAATAGAAACTGAACACCCCATCCAATATCTCTTACCAGTCAAGTCTTTCATTATGCATAGAACTCTCTGGGACTCAACGCTTCTTGCAACCCTGAAAGAAAAAATGTTGAATAGATTATATTATGGGGCTGAGTTTTGATACTACTTCAGATGATCTGATAATCCTGAAAGAATATATTTGCTAGATTAATTCCCCATAAAATTTTTGGGCTACTCTTTACTACAACAATATTCCTAGTTGTAACACACATGGATGTGACACTTTATCAACACTAGCTGCTTGCATCATCATAGACCTCACTGAAACTCTACATGTGCAATTTGAATGCAGATGAACACTGGCTATTTTTAATGCATCTTTTAACAGACATCTAAAATGCAGAAATTCAACGTTTATCTACAGATACATCATGCTGTTCTTTTCTATTTAACTGAGCAAGAGGGTACTAAGGCTTCCATTACAAGGATTTAAGCCAGAAAAACATCATTCTTCCTTAAAAGTTGAAGTCCTGGGTTTTATAGTTGGTGTCTGACCTTGTAAACATACGTTTTGTACTTGCCAATAACAGCCCAAAGTTTTGTCCCTGTGATTAACTGCACAGTTGATTCATAACACTGAGCCAGCTCATTAAACTGGCCCAAGGCTAAACATTGGAAATAGCCTAATCAAATATCTATAAATTACACCTGCAGTTAATTGTGGGTGTAAATCTGGATCTCCAGAATTGGAAGCCAGATCTTACACATAGCCTTACAAACCAGAGCCACCCTCTTGCCTGCATGGAAACCAAGAGCCTTCCCAGCAGAATGGGAGGCAGTTCTGGTACAAACAAACCACCGAGAATAAAGCGGGCAGTTACTGTTTTCACACAAAATCAGATTCCAGTAGGAAACAGAAAAATTTTGCTCTGAATATTTAATTCACTTACTTTGTTTGGAGTGCATTTTAAGTGCTTATATTTGTAGCATCAACACATTTTTAGTAAATACCTGTTTTCTGCTTTAAGCTTTTGTTTGATTTGTTAGTTGTTTTCACATTTACTTTTCAGAGAGAGTGGCGCATGGGTTTAGAAAACTGAGCTTGCTGGTCTCAATAATTATCCCCACCATTCTCTCCCCTTTATTTTTTCATCCCATGAAAATTCAAAGGTGGGGTTTCTTTTTAACACAAATTTAAAAGCAAGCTACTATACAGTAATTAAAAAAAAAAAAAACCCAAACAAATTATTTTTTAAAAAAATAAGGATTTATTAATTTCTTCTAGGAGATATTAACTGCATCTGCCAAGTGACATATTTTTAACTGTTGGTATGTGTAGAGACACTGAGTTTAATTGATAACTGGAATTACAAAAATCAACAAGTTTTAGGATTCAATGGAGAAAAAAGGACAGAGTAGTTATAGTAGCTTGTTAGAAGGTTGCAGCACTACGACACAGCAACATACACTGAAAAGGCATATGTATAAAAAAAAAAAAGAAACATTCATTTGATTCACATTCAATTCACTTCAGCTTTGTGAAACCACTTAGGGAGTGATTTCCAGCACCAGACTGATGACTCTGCAAAATCTCCCTGCAGGCACTAGCGCACAAGGTGAGGGCACAGGACCTGCTTAAAGACCTGCAGGAGCACCTTCTCTTTGGAACTCCAGGAATTAAATGTTATGGCCATGGAGGCAAGAAATGCACATTGTGTGCACAAGGGACAGTGCTGAACTACCTTGCTTCATAAACTTCATATGGCGCTATGTCTTGACTCCAGATTACTCAACCAACTAGCCTTTCTTTAGCTAGCTTTGGTGAGTTACAAGACAGCCAAGGCACTGCTGTTCTTCATCCCTATTTTCCAAAATAGGTGAGGAACAACACTGACTCGGAACCAAAAAATACAAGTCACCATCTTACCAGTAACATAGCTCAAAGGAGGTTTTGAGTATTGGAAGAGTATTGCTAAAAGAAAAAAAAAAAAAAAATCAAGTAATAATAAGAAGGCAAATTAAGTTAGAAATAAGTACCATTAAATTGATAACCACAAGAAAAACTCCATTAACAACTCCACTGCTATTAATAGGATGGAATAGTGTTCTCAAAAGACGATAGAATCTCAGGTCTGTGAACTAATAGTAGCACTTCCTCAATATTCAGTAATGCTGAAACACCCTAAATTCCCAGTGCTATGCAAAAATACAGCAACAGTAATGTTTTTACTTTAGTTTCTGAAATAAAGTTTTTAAGAGATCGTATTTCCCGATACATATCTTCCGGTGGGGGGAGAAAGAAAACGCCAAAATTAAAGAGGCTAAAAGGTACACATAGCTGATAGCAAGAAGAAACTAAAGCTGAACAGCCAAACTCTTATTCACAGCACTCTGATGTTCCTGTAAAAGGATGAGTCCTATTAAAACAGAACATCAGCATCAAAGGGAACGAGTAGAGGTTATAAAAGGAACACCAAAAAAAGCAATGCATCTCAAAAGGATTCCTGCCAAGGAGATGCCAGCTGTCTCCACTGCATCTACTGTCCCACAGCTTAATAAAATACATGGAAATTATTATTTTGCAAAGAATGATGCTGTGATTAGGTGAATCTATCATACGACGCTTTTTCTTACAACAGTGCAGATTAGAAACATCACATTCCTACAGCTAAGGAGACATGGAAAAAGAAAGGATTACAGATTCATGGAAAGATGGAGTACTGCTATTTTCATTCAGAGCTCATAAAAAGTTATTTCTTCCCTCTTCAGCAACTGTTTTCACTCTTAGATAAAGAAGGTAAACTGTGTGGAGTATCTCCTTCATCCTGTATTTCTTATACAACCAAGACTCCCATCAACTTCTGTAAATCCTTTAACCTTGTGGGGCAAATACATAACCAGAGTGTCAAGTGCAGAACTGTAGCTATCTAACAGTCATACCAGGATCAATGAAGTAGATATTAACCAGGGAGTGGAAAGAGAAACAAACAAAAAATTACAACATCTTATGCTCACATTCAAAATGGGCAATAAAACTGACAACTAAAAAAAATAATTAAAATAGTTCCCACCCAGTTGCTTCTTTAACATGTTATTTTCCATACAGTACACACACAGCCACGAACAACTCCCTTTCTAATTAAGATGTTGTATTTCCTCTGTCTGGCTAATGAGTATCTGATCTGCACATATCCTAGAGTTCTGCATCAGAGTGAAACACCAGATTGCTCCCTTGCCTGCAAATCAGGCTGTGCTGGCTAGGGAGTGTTACAGTGGTGTTAAGCGAAATTTCCGTGTTCAGCCATCAGTCAGGACATTATGCAGAGGCAGGCAGCAGTCTTTGTCACCTTCTACTTTTACAAAGCAATGTAATTTTGAGAAGCAAGAATATTTTTTAAAATAGAGTTGAATAGTAAGAAGAATGAGAGACTGCCTTAAAACGTCAATCCCAGAATACCTGCAGTAGCTAAAACGCTGTATAGAATCAAGAAAAAAAAAAAGAAAAAAAAAAAAGAAAAGAAAAAAACCATCATGTTTTCCCTTGTCCACCTGTTGTGAAGAATGAGTAAATGAAGAAATGAGAAAATGACTGGTTTAAGCACTGAGAGTGTCACCAGGTTAAACAGCTCAGTCATTGCTCTGTGCTCAGCTTGTAAGTGTCACACTGTCCTTGGAGCAGAGGCTGAGTGGGAAGTTTGCCTTCCAAGGGACAGAAATATCCTAACTCATTGTTATATTTCCCTGCCGCACAGTCTAACAGAAGGTCCTCTTTGCCCTGACACTGGGCTCCCTGACTGCATCCATGGCTATACAAGCAAATTTACAGTTGCAAATCCACATGGTTAATATCTTTCCTTTCTGAATTTATCACCCTTAAGCATACCTTTTGCTAGTGAGCTGACCACATCACTACCCAGTAGAAGTTGTCTCTGCAGGAAGAAGGACCATAAAATATACTGCTGCTTATAAATTAGTTGCACACGTGGATCCCTAACAATTATTTTCTGTCTGCAATGTACTAAGGTTTTCAGGATTGCATTGTTTGTATTATGGACCAAACTCTAAGAAAGGGCAAGTATCCACAAGCCCACCATTTTCACAGCTGCAACAGCTAGCCAGATACTCCAAAAATAACTGGGAAACTACTGATGCAAAATGAACAGGCCTCTGTGTACTGCGAGAGTAAGCCATATTCTTCCCAAGGAATTTGCTTTTGCCTTATTCCCAAGTGGAGGTCCCAGCATCACTGCCCTGGGGCTAGATATGAGACCTCATTTTTGCATAGGATGTTTTCAGTCGTATCAGCAGCGGCCTTATTTTAAAAAGGCTGAAGCTACGCTTCCTAGCTGACTGAGGAGCAAACCCGTTTCAAAGGGCATACGTGTTTCTGTCTGGCTGCACAGGATGCTATACTGGACTCTCCTGCACATGTGCACACTGTTCAACCCTCCACTAATTGCCACAAATTACAAGCACTCAAGCGTGACCATCTAGTGCATTCAGCTGTTCATCAGAAAAAGCCTAAGAAAAGGGAGCAGATCCAGAGAACAAAGCATGAGCTCCAGGCCACAGGCAGTGTTACGGGCTCCAGACACTGTTGGACAGAAGTTGGCCTCCCTTCTTCTGGAAATACTATTTTTCCCTCACACGTGCTGCCTCTGAGATTTCAAAAGCAATAGAAAGCACAGAATAGAACAGCCCCTAAGGCAAAGGGGAGGAGGAAGGATCTGGGACATCTAGGAAGGGGAGCAAAGCAAGGACAGTTGCTTTCTGAGTATAAACTTTGTCATGGTTTAACCCCAGCTGGCAACTAAGTACCACACAGCCACGCGCTCACTTCCCCTCCACCCCCCATGCGGTGGGGAGAAGTGGGGAAAAGGTAAAACTTGTGGGTTGAGAGAAGAACAATTTCGTAACTGAAATAATAAGAACAACAATTCCAATGAAAAAGAGAGAGAGAATGAGAGAGGAATAAAACACAATGGGGAAAAAAAAAACCCAAACAAACAAACAAGTGATGCACAATACAAGTGCATCTGGTCCCCGAGCAGTGATCGGCAGCCCCCAGCCAACTCCCCCAGTTTATATACCGAGCACGACGTCCACGGTATGGAATATCCCTTTGGCCAGCTCGGGGCAGCTGTCCTGGCTGCTCCCTCCCAGCTCCTTGTGCACCTGCTCGCTGGCAGAGCCTGGGAAGCTTGAAAAGTCCTTGGCTTAGACTAAGCACTACTTAGCAACAACTAAAACGTCAGTGTGTTATCAACATTATTCTCATACTAAATCCAAAACACAGCTCTGTACCAGCTACTAGGAAGAAAATTAATCTACCCCAGCTGAAACCAGGACACCCATCCACTGGACAGATTAATGAACTGCGTTTAGAACTCAAAGCCATTTTCCTTCCTGATGCAGACACAGCCTTTTACCCTTAAATTCACCATCACCACCACCTCTTTTTTTAGAAATGCAACGCCGTCCCAGCAGTTTGGAGATCTCCATACAAGTACATGTTTGTCTGTACTCAACCTAATGCACTGACAATTCCATACCAGGCTACACTTCCAGCCAGCACAGTCTTGAACACAACCAACAGAGAACAGCCTTCTAACACAGATTTTAAAACCAACTTTCAGGTTTTTTACTCCAGTGTAACAACACTCCAGTGTAACAACTGGGGAAATCTGCCTACACAGAACGTGATGGCCTTACTGCACATTAGGTCTCTTAGCCACATGAAAATATATTCCATAACAAGTGAACAGTAAATCTCGGGGATTTGGAGACAGGTAATATGAATGACAACTACTCGTAAACTGTTTGGAGTGTCTGAACAAGTACTTAAGCCTTGAGGTGCGATATGAATTATGCCTGGACAATTCAGCTCTCACGTATGTAGACTGCTGCTGTGTCCAGAAGGTGTCACATTTATTGAGCACATGCAATCAGTCCAAAATGCCCTAGATATGTCAAAGTTAATTCATCTACATATGTGCTAAACACAAGCTCAGGCTTTGAGACATCTAGACTTGCTCCAGCCAGATACAATTATTGTTCAGAAGTCCCAGTCATCCATGTGACAGATCTCCAATCTCTACAGACCAGGACTCCAGGCAACAAAAAAGAAGCAGGTGAAGAATACCAGGCAAAGGCCAGCCTTGCCTTCTGCAGCTGGGGCCAAGCCCTGCAGAACCACCACAAAGAAAGCCTTCACTGCAGCCAGTTCAGGCCAAGGGATGATTAAAAGCAGACAAAAAAATCAGGGTTTGGGGATCTGGATACAGCACAGCAAGCACAATTCAACTGCAAAAGCCACACTGGGGTTGTGTAACCAACCTACCAACTGCAAGACTGAGTAACTGCACGTGAAGCCATGCTCCAGTGAGCTACAAGGCCTCACCTCTGCTAACTTAACTGTGTTATACTGCTGCCTGGTTCAGCTTCTCCTCCTTTCTGAACCCACAAAAATTCTCTTGCCCCCCCTTTTATTCTGTTTTGTTTCTTCCAGCAAATATCTGTCACGGGTTCTCTCCAGATGTTACTGATTTCTTTCTTGAAAGATCAGGAGGTCCATCCACACACTCATCTTCAGAAAAGAAACTTTTTTTTTTCCATTGTCTTGTGTTAAACATATTTTTCCACTTTGTCTGGGACTTCCAGGCAAGCATTAGTCATAAAAGTACAAAGTATTCCCAAATGCAACTGAAATCAATGGGGTAGCAACAAGGTCTCCCTCAGCAGATTTCTACGCCAACAGTATCATATATATACCATACCTGTCTAGCCTATTAATAACCTTTTAACTCCATACCCTCTTCAGTTTATTCTGAAGTTTACTGTTGCTTTCCCCCCTGTCCAGCTGTCCCTCCCCAATGTATTTTGAGGAGATCCAGGCGCAGGAGCCCCCAGGGTGGCCTGCACAGCTGCTCTAGCTCCTCCACGCTAACACAGAAGTTGCACTACAGGTTTGAGGATCTTACACAGAAACTGCAGTGGCATCTAGAGCTCCAGATCAACGGTAAGAGCAGCTTTATCTCTAAAATGGATATGGATTCTTTCTTGCAATGGATTTCCTCATCATGTTTGTATTAGGCTGCTAATTAAAACAGAGCAAGCTAGTTTCTTCTTTCTGCCACAGTCTCCAGATTGATCTGTCCTAGAAAACTGTAGCAGAGGCAGTCATTTATTTTTTTTTCCAATCTGGTGAGTAAGAAGGAGAAGCAGCAATCACATACAAGAAAAGTTAACATGGTACAGACAGACCCAGCCTTCCAAGCGAAAAGGTATAAGGTAGTGCCATCGCCCGTACAAATTTTTCTCTCACTTCAAGTTTTTAAGGGTTGGGGGTCTTTTTAGATCTGTCTTAAAAGGTATCAAGATATTTGGCTACACCCTTAGTAGATATGAAAAAAAGGAATCGGTGAAAGAGAAAAACAACTTCATAAAGCACATGCAGGAGGAACGCACATGTGGCCACAGACCTGACAAAGCCCAGAGAAGAGTCATAGCCCTGTCAGTTTTCCGGTTGCTTAAAATAGCAAATACACTGTTTAAAATTGCTGCATTTCATTTCTTATCTTCTCATCCTCCCACAGGAAGAAGAAAGGTGTCAGCAAAGGAAACCTGAAGTGTAGAATCCAGTTGTACACACAGCTACTCCACTTTCATACTTTTTAATCGAGACTTTGTCCCATAACAGTCCTACAGTTAGATGAAGAGACTGGTCCAAAAGGGCACAACACAGTTTAATTGCCTGACCCCGGGCCAGCTGACCTTCCATCAACCCACCGCTGGGCCAGCCAGTGTTTTGTTGGCATCAAAAAACAGTGATAGTACTGAACTATATTTAGTTGCATTACATTCTCTCACCTATACATTGTGTTTGGCCATTGAAGGACAGAATAATATACAGTCCTGATGCCACAAAATCCTCCAGCATATTTCCTGCTTTGGAATGGGAATTACAGTGAATAGCAATGAGGTTCTGCTAAAGAAGATATTCTCTTTCTGTAAAGTACACAAAATCAGAGAGGACCGTATTTTTTTTTCTTCTTTTCTGAAAATTATTTATAAGAATAGATTTACAAGAACAAACCCAAGTATGCTCTAGAATGGAATATTTCAACCCTTGTTCAAGGTACTATTCACTATGACTTAATAATTTAAGTGCATCCAACACTGCTTGAAATCAAAATAAAGAAAAAGCATGTGAAATATGCTTAGAACTACTTGTATTTCCCTTATTAACAGCATATTTTTCATGCCTTATTTATCCTTTCTGCTGGCATATCTGCTGCAGACTTTGAATCAAAGTAAAGCTATGTTCTTTTTTATTGCCAATTTTGACTGGATCCCTGATAATAAACTATTAAAATGACAAGCAAATACATAAAACAAATGGAATCACTGATGTTCTTGAATATAATAAGCACACCTCTCCTCTTTCTCTCTTCTCTTATATCTGAAGAGGATTTTTTTATTTTTTAACATAAGCCATAATTCAAAATTATCCTACTTAGGCACCAAATCATTTCTACAGCTAAGTCTTTTGGAGTTTCATACTACATTCTGTACAAAATTAAGTGAAGGTAAAACTGGTGCTCATTTGTGAATATGTTCATACTGTTTCTCTGTTTATAGACTATTTTAAATTACTCCAAGCTTAACAAAATTTAACACAGAAAATATTTCCTGTAAGAAATCAAGCGTCCAGCAAAACTGTCAATTATCAATATGATTTACTGGTCAATTCTAGGGGATGCTTCTACATGGATCTGTGTTCCCCCGAGTCTGTGGCAAGCTTTATCTTAGCCTTGTAACCTCTACAGCTTCCACACCCAGGGCTCCACACGCAGGTTTGCATCTTCCAGATTTTGACCACATTATTGAGGTTGCCACCTCAGAGCTCTTGTATCAAGACAAGAGAAACATTCAGCACATTTTACTGGAAGTTACCGAACTGCAGATAAAGGAGTAAGATAGCTTGAACTGATCTCACAAGCAAGCTGACAGCGCTCGCCTTGCTGGAGCAATACATTACGTCTACGCCTCCCTAAGTGTCTGTAAGCTTTCTAACCACTATGACCTTCATGCAGCTCTCTTAGAGAACTCAAGACCACCAAAATGCAAACCTCAGGATAATCCAGGATTCAGCAATTACTGCTCTTTGAAAGCAGTCCTTGGAAATCCTCCCTAGTATGGCCAGTCACTTCAATCACATGGAAAATGAAGAGTTTCCACAGAATTACGCCCATTAATGCCGATACCAAGCTATTACATTGGTCTGTAGTCCAGACCACTGTACTGCAGATATCTTACCAAGCTGAGTCTTTGTTTGTTGTTCCTAGAAACACACACCCTACAAAATGACTTCCAGCTACAGAAGAAACAGATTTATTAAAAAAAAAAAAAAAAAAAGAAGAAAAAAACCCCAATCCCCTACATCTTAAACAAGATTCATTGATTAAACAAGAACCTAAACTGGTAAGTCCTTACCCTTGTACTGCTCAAGACATTTGGGCCAAATTCTCAGCACCATAAAGAAATTCATATGAAGTAACTTTTCATCAGCTGGGAGATTTACAATGTAGGACCTAAACACAGAGTCACAAAGAATGTGGGACATGCACACACATTTTAGAATTTGCACACCTGGCACACATGTAATGCATTTGTTTCTCTCAAAGCAAAATCACAGAAGTTAAACAACATTCCTGATTTCTGAAACTTCTTTGCAGAGAGATAATATTTCTAGAATCTTCTAGTAATCTACAGCTTGTTAATTGTGGTTTAAATTTGCTATAGCTTCCAATCCCCACTTAAAGTCCTTGAAACATTTGTTCTCATTTCTGTTTGGTTATTTAGCGACCATTATAGTTATTTTTCTTGACAAAACAAACAAAACCACTCAACTAGATAGAACTCAAGCTGTCTCCAGTCCAACACACTACAGCAGCGTAACCTTGGGGATGCTTTCCACTCAGTAGTAACAGCTCCTATTACAGCTCTAGCAAAAAGCCACACAAAACCCTGTGACTATCACATCAAGGCTGTTTCAGCAGAGCCATTCCATACTCCTGAAATCAGGACTTGGTGGTCAGCAGCGGCCTGAAGTCTGGCGCTGACTGGGGGCTTCCAAATGATCATTCTGCTTTTCAGACAATAAGCTTTTCCCTTTCACTATACGAATCCCCAACCCCTGGCAGACGTATAGTTTTACAAAGACAGAATTAGTAAACATCTCAACAGTTCAAAGGATACCTAAAGATGGCTCTGTCTCTAGCCCATCACACTGCAGTGTGCACTGGACAAGTCAAAAAGCCCTGCTGGGTAAAAACCCAAGGACTCCAGCTGCGGACCTCTGGAATAGACTGACCAGTCTGAAAACATGACAAAGAATATTAACTATATATTGCTTATAATAAAAATAGAAACATGCCAACTTCTTTTTATAAACAAAAAATATCATGTGTAAAAAGTGAATTAAAATATCCTCTTCAGAGTTCTAGAGGATACATATATTTACTGCTCCTGTTAATTAAAATCTGTTTGGGCTTATTCCTACTGTCCCTAGAACCAATGGAAAGACACCCTCCAACCTGCCTTCTGGCCTATACGTTACAGACAAATCGGGTTTAACATGTTATTGCCCCTTGAAAATGCATATTACCTTCCACTTAACAAGCTTTGAGTCAAAATCTACCTTCCTGTTATACATCATTCACCTGTGGGAAAGTCTTGCCAGCATTACCAAAACCTACTTTAGAGAACAACCAAATTTTATAATCCAAAATAGCTCATCATCTTAAACATACAGAGAGCTTAGATAGTCACATATCCACCTTCCAGCTGCCAACAAGCCAGGGACACCATGATGGTACATTTAGGGTTAAATTAAGATCTTGGAAGATGGTGGAGACAACAGCCTGATAACTATATTTTACGTTCTCAGGATTTTTTAACCAGCTGTGTTTTCAACAACAAATTCTGAATCCCCTTAAATTGGGATGCCCTTTGCCTTATTTGCTCTTTTGCTTCTGAACTTTCAGAGCTCACATCCTCCAGCTCTTCTCCACAGCCACAGAAACAAACAAATAAACAAAAAAAACCCCTTAAATGTTGCACAAGCTCAGAGTGCACAGTTCGGCAGCAGATGGTTACAAAGACACAGTAAAACTTAAATGAAAAGGAATTTAGAAAGAGAGAAAAAGGTTCACTGCTGCTCTCATTCAGGATGAAATCAGGGTTCTCCCCCACCCGAACATGCCGAGTTCAACGTCCAGCTCGGTTGGGACTTACAGAATGCTCAAAGGTGGCCTCGCTTCCTCCTGCGTGAAACCCATTTGCTATGAACACGAACAGCATTCAGAGCTGCTTCCAAGTTTTTTCATTTCATAACTCAAGATACAATTTAAAGGGAGTCCCATATTGATGTAAGCAAGGTGTTTTAAGTCATCTTATGGTTTCCAAAGAACTGCCTTATGGTTTATTAAATTGAGAGGGGGAGGGCAGTAAGCAGTGTCACTGATCTGGCTCATTGTGTCAGAATAATGCAGAATATAGCTGGTCATAAAATTACTACAGCCTACATGTGCATAGTAACACCTGTCACGTACATAATAATATCACCAACAGCCTGAGACTTTCTTTCCACAAAGACTGTTTTGCTTTCTCGTGTATTTTATCACTTTCTAAGACTTCAGGTTACTTCTGTGTGGTGCTTTTCCCCATCAGTAAGAAAGCCTTTCTCCCTAAACTGTAGGGGTGCCTTTGAAATGCACACATTGGAATTTATTCCCATTACAAACCTGCTGATCCAAACAAGCTTACAAACAGCAAGACCCCTGTCCTGTATTTGCTAGCCTCCTCTTTATATATTTTCAGCTTCTTCCCACGTCCTCCGTTTGCCTGGCTGATAACATGTGCTATCTGGTTTGCTGTGGCTGCTGCCTCTCAAAGCAAGCATGGATTGAGTTCTGCCTGACTTTCCCCGAAGGAGCTTTAATATAGGTCTTTTTCCTCTAGCTGAGGATTTTCACCAAACTTGGGGGAATTTAGTACCTCTGCAGCCTCTATATTACTGTCAGCTTCAGTGGAAGCAGGCCACTGGGTTCAGTTGTTAGCAGGGGACTAATGCACAGGCAGGCAGACAGGTCTACTGTGGAAAAGCGTGTGAGTACTGAAAGTATGAAACAAATCAGTTAATTTTTTTAAAAAATCAACCAAACAAAACAAACAAAAAACTACCACCTACCACCACCCAAAAAAAAAAAAAAAACAAAAAAACCCCACCACACAACCACTACCAAAAACCTACAGTCTTTTGGCGAATCTTAATCTGAATGTGAAGGATATTAGGGCATCTCCAATTCCATAACACATAGGATTTAAAACCCACAGAAGCGATTTAGGAGCCTTTTGTAAATGGCACTGAGTGTGGCAGAAGGCTGTACTCGCAGGCTGTACCTGCGCAGGAGCAAACCCAGTCTTCCCAGCTGAGGAAGCTCAGGAGACATTGGAATCTGGAGGGCAAGGCAGCATCAGAAAGAATAGGAGCAGGACAAGAGAAACTGAAAGTTACACATACGATGTTTTATAAAATGGATTTGTCCTACCAAAATTTAAGTCTGAAACAGTATTTGAGCTTTTACTTTTCATTTATTTCAACATTCTACTTCATGAATGCTATAATATAAAAAGCAATTCAGCCTTAATTATAGTGGTTTAGCTGGGTTGCTATAATTTTCCTGTCCCTTAATTCTCCCCATGTTTATAACTATCTAAGAGCTTAAGCTCTGGTAAATTTTTTATTCTTCATAATTGCTAAGCCTGAGCAGAGCAATAAGAGCTCCATGCTTAGCACTTCCTTCTGTAATCTAAAGGCATACTGTGCCAAATATAAGCCACTTGAAATAAGTCACTGTGGGTAGCAACGTATATGCTTTAACTCATGGTGCATAAAGTATCTGATGTCATTTTTCATGTCACCCACATACCTATTCATCTCAAAGCCTACCCCACTGCCAGACACAATTGTAAGACACACTTCTACAGCAGAAACACTCTTCTATTTTTATCCTGTTGTTATTCCTTCGTTAAGTAGTTACAAGCTACTTTTTCTACAGTTTGATTTTACTGGAGCAATTCACTCTTGGAACCCAAATAAAAAGAATTCCTGTGTGTTACCATGTGCCTGGGACACGATTCACCAGACCTGTGAAAGCGAAGGATGGCAGTGCCGGGGAGCGTGAAAGAATTAGATCCTTCACCCAGCAGCTTTCTCCTTGCAGAAAGAGGGTAAGCTTCCACTACTCTCTCCCCAGAGTCTATACAGGAAAACAAGCAATCCTTTTAGCAACAAAAAATAAAATGGGCTATCTTTGGTCACAACAATGTGCAGATTTTGCCCCAAATAGGCAAAGAATTGAAAAGATACATTTTTTTAAAGAGTGGGGAAAACCTTAGGCAGCATACAAGAGTATGGGAGAGATTAAGGAAATTATTTCAGATGTTGCAAGATCTCAAATTAAACAAAAAAGAAAAAGTCCCCAACTCCACTCAGGAGGCAGACATTTCCTCAGAATTCCCATTTGACCATGTATGAGGTGGCTATTGCTGATGTAAAGTAATATTCCTGCTAATCCAACTCAGATATTTTGTGAACAGACCAGCTTCTACAGAACCTGAGAGAAGTTAAATCCTATGTGCACACCTATGCAATCATCTGAGCCCCTCCATGGAACCTGCCACCCAAACGGCTGTATCCCTCAGAAACACCCCTTCTCATGCTTGTTGACCATTTTCATTTTCCCCCTTTCATGTATAACTTTAATTTTCAAAATTTTTGCCCAGGGCTCTTTACTGGGCTCAACTGCTTTACACAACTGGAGCCATCCTCCTTTAGAGCACCTCACTGCGTGCTCTGACCATGCCCAAGCCACTTTTTCCTGAAAGTTCCTCATCTAAGGATGCGTGTGTCAATGTCTCAGAAAACAAACACACACCTGATAACACAGGCTGGCTAGAAAGCACAGATTTCAAGGCCAGTTTACAAAGGCTTCCTCACCAGGGCCCGAATCTCCAACAAACAGCTTGCCGCAGCTTCAGTTTACAGAGTTCATAATTGTTCTGGGAGGTGCATTACAGAGTAATCAAAATGATAACAATTCTCAAAAATTGCAGCGGGTTGTGTGGAAAGATTAAACAGCTTGGTCTTATTCTCACTGGGAAACAGGAGACTTAGCAAACACTGAATTAACATTTTTAATATCATGAAGGGGAATTAATAACATGATAAATATGGGAGGTGGAAATCAAGTAATAACCTATCGACAGCAGGTATTCTGCTGCTATCTGGAGGCTAACAAAGGAAGAAATATTTTTTCTTGTGAAATCGCGGCAGGGAGCAGAGCATGCATGCAAGATTCATGCAAGCAAGACAGTAAACATGGGGGGATGAAGCAGTAGAATACAGGGGGCCATGCAAAGTCTTCACAACCAGCTACACACCAGAAACTCTGCGACTCATTTTAGAGGATTTGATACAAGTGACATTGTGCAGCAGGGGCAGACAGGTGTGATGCCCACTTGCATACATCTCGTCACTCACAAACACACACAAGAGGCAAATGAATACTTTCCGTGATCGCACATCCATCCATCCACCCAAAATGGTAATTCCCCACTGGAGTACAACACATGTGATACAGTCTTTGTTTCTTTTCACTTGTAAGCAAAATAATCTCCAAGCAGTGTTGCCATCATGTTTAATTTAGATGTTAAAACATTCTGGAAACCTTGATGTGACATGAATGATGGCTCTTAAAACATACTCCAAAGCTGCCTCCTAGTCTTTACGCTAAATACAAGAACTTGAGAGGAGGAAAATAAAAGCAGGCAAGGTTTCATTCACTTTCTTGTCACCTATTTAGTCATGTTTACTTTTTGTTTAATAATTTAAAAAAGGCAAAAACATAGCCTTGTATCATAACATAACTAAGTATTTGGAGTTAACACACACAGACCTGGGTAAAATTTTCATGCCACCCTTAAAAAATCAGCATGGCTCTCAGAAATATGCATCCATTCCCAAAAAAAAAAAATCTGCATCTTCTCAGCACCGGGCCATATAGGATTAATGCAACCTACAGCCAAGGCTAAGTATATCAGCTAGTTTTAAGTCACAAAGCTCAGGTATTGCTAGCGTAGTAGCTGTTGCTGCTTATATGGCATTCCTGCTGGAATATCCATCCAGCTTCTTAAGTAGATTTTGCAACTCTCTCCAAAATCCTAAAGGTCCTGTGCTACCAACGTCGGCATTAGTAAGCTGGAGCTAGCTTAGGAGGGAGAAACAGAGAAGTAAAACATAAGCTACAGGAATATATATACAAAAAATCTGTGGTTTCAGACTTGAACATCATGAAAAGGGTTCTTTGCTTGATGTTCAAGTCTGAAAACACTGATTTTAGTACAACAAAATAACAGTTTTTATTTCATGATTCAGCTATAGCTGAATACAGAGCATCTGTACACAAGGGCCAAATCCTGTTATCAAATACAGCTACTGTTTTGCTCTGAAGCAAAGCTGGCATGCAAGGAAGCCAAAAAGAGTGCTGGGCTTTCTTCAAGTCACCTACGAGCATATCATTCACACAACACCACTGTAAACTAACAAATCCAGCTCCCCATGCCCTGGCATTATATTAACCTCTTAAATTATTTACATGTTTGCAAAAATTGTTGTCATTTTACCACTTACTTCCTTTTTTAAGGTAATTCACTTGAGCTTCATAATGCAGAAGTGACAAGACGTGGGAAGAAAGGTTAAAAAAGCCAACCGATCCTGTTCCGGAATACAATTAACAGTACTTTACTTTCACAGGGCAGTTCTGGCTTCGTAAACATAATGATAGCTTTACTCCAAGGTTGAAATGAGAGGGCATTCATTTTTATTACTAACATACCTTGACAAAGGTTCCAAGATCAAAGACAGACTGTCAGCATAATTGTAAAATAATACTTTCTTCCCCACTTTTAATTACATGAAATAGCTTTTCTATATTAGTAATAACATTCCCCACCATTAGAGTAAAACTTGATTAAAGGCATCGCTTTATGCACAAACACAGAGGAGGTTTGTATAACAAAAGAATGAGTTACATTTTCAAATTGCAAACCGGCAACAAAACTAAGAAAATGTGCTCGCTTCAAATCCAGCCAAATCCAGGCAGTTTGAAGCAAGACTCTGTTCCCTCTGAAACTTTTACATCCCCAAGAGGCAGTTGCCACAAATTTAGCTTGAAAGGCCTGCCATGCAAATGAAAAGTCTTATGCTCACCGAACTTCTCTTCTGAGAGCAGATCACCCTTCTCACAGAAGAAACTGTGATCCCAAGTCAGATCCAGAGCCCGCTGAGCCTCTCTCTGTTAATTTCAGTGAATTCTGGAGGAAAAATTTCTTCACTGAAAGAGTGGTCAAGCATTGGAACAGGCTGCCCAGGGACGTGTCGGAATCACCATCCCTGGAGGTGTTCAAAAATCACATGGCTGCAGTGCTTAGGGACATGGTTTAGTGATGGACTTGGTGGTCCTGGGTTAACAGTTGGACTTGATGATCTCAAAGGTCTTTTCCAGCCTAAATGATTCAGTGATTGTATGATACCCTGCTGTTACTCTGCCCCAATATTGTTACTATATCACTAGAACAAAATAAACACACAAAAAAAGTGCTAATTGTTGTATTAATTCTTCTCAGTTTGACACGTCGTTCTCTCCAAGAAAATGCCTTGCATTTGGACATCTGAAGGATTAAGTTATCTAATATTTTCTGCATCCCTGTCTTCCACGACTTACATTTGATAGCTTTGGTCCAGCCTTACTCACTGAGCCATTTCTGCAGACGATTAGCCCTCTGCTGAAAAATATTTTGCATTGCTTTGATTGCATTTAATAGAGAAATACTGTAGTACAAACTAAAAACAAATTAATTTAAAATAGATAAACTTTTATGGATGCATTAAAAAAATTAAACAAAAAGACAATTTGCTTTCCACATGAATTATTTAGATGTTTTTGCAAGAGATGAACTAACTGCAGTCATTTCATAATCCCCAAAGCAGTAAATACAACAGCTCACCAACATCACAATCACCATTTGTGCCAGAGCACATGCAAGCAAGTTACAAACTTTTGCCATATTTAATGTGGCGATTACACTTATTTTTTCCAAGTTGCCTTGCCCTGTAGTTGAAAGGGCTGGGATGGTGCATCTTCTCTGTGGAGTAGCATTGTTACCCCATTAACTCTGTTAGCAGCAGATCAGAGAGGAAGCTCTCAGAGCAGTTGCGCGTAGTCTCCTCCCAAGCAGGGATATAAGCACGTAAGCAATCCAATTATTTCAGTTGGAACTACTCAGACATTTATAATTAGGCATTGGACATGCATTGTTAAACTACACATAAAACAGTGAGCATCCCACAGCAAAGTTCTTGGTAGTATCTTAACCACCATTTTTACAAGGGTGGAAATGGGAGCAGATGAATGTGTCTGAAAGGAAAAGTCATCTAGAAATCACGGAATCACGGCACAGCTTTCTTTTAAAGGTTACTTGCCTCTGTGTGTAACAGCCGTCCCTTGTGATGTCTGCAGACCTGCAAGTTTCAGAAATGAACAGTGCATCTTGCACCTTATTCAGAAAGTCAGTGGCCTTAATTCTCAGTTCTGTGCCTGCCTTCCACCATCCTGGCACCAGCGTGGAAAAGCCACTTGAAGAGACCAGAACCTACAGCCCAGTGGCCAGTGCATGGCCAGCAGCAAGTCAGGGCTGCAGCTCCACCTTCCCAATTAGTAAAATCACCCTTCAGTCAGATCAGGGGCAGACAAGCTTTGGCCTTTCCAGACCTGTGAGAAAGCCAAGACCTGAGGTGCACATAGTTTGGCCATGCAACTTCCAGTATTTGATCTGTATTTAATGCAAAAACACATATTATTTCAGCAGTACACTCAGCCTTTTAAAATACAGCCTAAAGTACACAAGCCAGTTACACGGCTGGACACCCTCCCTATACCCCAGTCTGCGGTGGAAGTCCGCTCTCCAATGTAACAGACCCAACGGCACTGTCACACATATGCTTTCCACAATAGCTCCTAATATCAGTACAAAAAAAGTAAAAGAATCCCAAGAAGTAATAAATCCTTTCTCTGGAAAGTTAAGATGCCTCATATGGGAGGAAAATTGGGTATCCGGCAATTTTAGAATTGTTTAGGAAGACAGTGTTGTATTTATTTCTAATCTAGGCGAGGAAAGGAAAAGGGCTCTTCAAAAAAAAGTTTGTTGCTCAATATGGTCTTCTGCAGTAGTTTAACTTCCTTTATTATTCATTGAAAATTATAAGTGAAAGCTGGGAGTCACAAATGTAAAAGAAGGGCAGCTACAACTTCAATTCATATAAGAAATCTCTCTGGAAAACATTCTTATTTTGTCTCAGCCTCACCTCCCAGTAACAAAACCATAACGGTTACAACTGCTGTCCTCTTGTGTACCCATTCTCACACTGGAAATTACAACTAAATTACAAAACAGCTTGTCCAATACTTGTGAAAATAAAATACACAGTCCACTCCACCACAACTAATTAATCTTCTTAAAACTGCATCCCAGAGTGATCAAATGAGACATGAGCTCTTTCATGAGAAAAAAAAATCCCACTAGAGTTCCTTAACATCAAATGTAGCAAACAGCAGCGTTTCAACGTTGGCATCACCATGTTTGAACCCCCATGTTTGCATATGTAAGCACACATTTGCATGTAATCATTTTGTATTATTAATATTTATTAATATTATTATTCGAAGGTAGCAGTCTACCTACGCTCTGCGAGAGGTTTGTATATATGCAGGCAAAACCAGCTCATGAAATGAACCATAAGCAATCTATTTCTGTTTAAGTTCATTAAGAGAAGAAAATATACAACCACCTTAAAAACCAAGCAAAAAACCACACTCCACCTCTCAGCACTTACTGCTCACAACAGCTCCGCTGTGAAGTTTTACAGCATAGCACTTCTTTTGTCTACCCGGTCCTGGGAACCCTTTTGCACATTTTCATATAGTTTGTATTACATATGGAAACTTCAGCTTCTCTCATGAGACACAGTTCTACAGCTATTTTCCCTAAATAATAGCCATCTGTTCTGAATGACCTCCCCAAACAACTCGCTTTGTTAATGGCAACTTTGCTACAGTTAATACACCAGTTGGGATTACTCCAGCCAACTTTCCATGGGCCTCCATTGTTATGAAAACCTATTATCAAGCAATTAAATGACAGCAAGAATGTAATAAAGTACAACAGCTTTACTTGTATCATTATCCTGGGTGCTGATGTTAATGAAAGGCTATCGCACCCTAGACTGTAATTTCTAGATACTGTCATACAGGAGAATAACTCCTGTCAGCAGCTATTTTCAACCTTAATGGTTTGAGCAATTACAATCCTTGCTAAAACCCTTCCCCAGTATTTTGCCCCAAATTAAATTAAGGACAGCTCTGAGATTATCTTCAGGGTTTGCTGCTGAAGGCCAGGTGTAAAGCACACAAGGCTAGTCTTACCTAAATCTCGTCCAGTTTTTGAAGGTATTTGTTTGTTTGATTTCTTGTCAGACAGGCAAGCCTCATGGAGGCACATTGACAATTGCTCATCCTCTGTGTAAATGAAACAATAAACCAGCTTTCTAAATTCTCTATTCTGTACTTGTCTCAGTAGAAAATAATGAAGTTGAATTACCCTTACAGTCCTTTTAGTATCCCTCTGGCAGGTTGGATTTCTGGCACAACACCTTTCCTTTTCTTTTCTCATTTCTAGAACTAAACATAAACTTAAATAAACCTCTCTGAGAAACAAGATGCACATAATTGCCACAGATAACACAAGATGTCTAGAACATTTCATCTTTCTAAATTGTCCTGGATTTGAAATTTATGCAATCAGCATTTTGTATTTCTGATATATAACATAGCAGTAGGTCTAAAACAAGTTCTTTTTTTCCCCACCGTGAAAATAATCTCAAAATTTATGTTGACATGAAGTAGTACTTTCTCTATCACTGAGACGATCCAAGTGCAGTCATACTGTTTGGCATAGATTCAGCTAATATGCATTTATAGCTCTCCTTCCTTGACAGAAGACAGTATATTTACCAGTCTGTATGTGCAGTTAGGCTAAAGTGTTGTTTTTCACTGGGACTCATAACCTCTACTATTTGGAATATTTATTTTCTTCCTAAGATGCAATAGGGAAAGTTTATGCAACTCACTATATCAATTCTACATCAATACTACATACAGGCTTCTTCCAGATAGCTGATCAAAACAACTAGACAGAAAAGCTCCCCAGTATAAATTACCAGATGAGAGACAGAATATGAATGAACTCTTCATTCATAAGTATTTTCAGATTGTTTCATAATTCAGGTGATCTTACCGCAACTACATTACTTATAAGACAGAAGTGTTTGACTCTTATCTAGTTACACGGGCAACATGTGAGTACACTATCCCAAGAAGGGCCCTTCAGAAGGAGTTTTTTTCCAAATCAAGTGAGAAACGCAGGATTCGGTTACACCACTTCTTAGAGGAGATGACATTTATGTTTGTTGCTCTTCTCAGAAGAAACCACAGCAGCTGCCAAGCAGGATGGACAGACGTGGTAGTCTCTCCAAACCCACGCCCTTTGCCATCCCATTACACAGGGACAGTCAGAACCACTTTTCTTTCCTTCGGGCCCATAATCCAAGGCAGCAATGGGAAGAACTAATGTGATACCTTATCCCTCCTCACTATCCTTCACATAAAATGATGTTAAACTAATATTATACTACTGAAACATTAGCTATAAAAATTGTAATAAAGCACAAGGGAAGCTTATAATATATAGGAATGCTCACTGTAAGTTTCTGCCTACTGGGAAAAAGAAACAGGGAAATAATACACTAATATAATAACACAGATCAGATTGTTTCTTCAAAGAACACTGATAATAAAGCAGAAGACTGGAATTATGTTCTGTAAAACAACTTAGGCTAGCACGAGGAAGACCTGCACATCACTCATGCTGCTGAGAGAAAAAACATACATTTCCCAGCTCCCTTATGAATGCCAATTTCATCTCTCCCAACTCTCGATTGTCAAGCAAAAGAAATACAGTGTAGACTTGTATAACAGCCAAACAACTGACATTTGCTTTTGGTAGCCCCTCCAAAGTTGTGCACCTTCAAAATCAATATTTTTGACTAATATCCTCTCTGTTCCTCATCATAACAATTGTTTGGATGTCTTTGAGACCTGCCTTATTGAAAATATCTTGCTAGAATGATTGTGTCCTTCATACCTACAGTGATGTTATTCTCCTATTGACACTAGTGTGATTTCCAAACACACGGGAGAGAAATGTAACATAGCTGAGTATTTCCGAGAAGTTCCCAAGAGAGAATTTTGCCCTTACAAGAGTTATCAGAATAAGCTTTGTCTGCATATGTTGTAATGGACAACTGCTAAAAAGGTCCAGAAAGTCAGGGAGATACAGTAAAGATGTTTCTGAGGCTGCACAATAGGGTTTTTTCCCCACTTTGTGTCATGGATGAGACAGTAAGCAACAACCTGTAGTAGAACTGGATAGTGGGGTCTATTTAAAAACACCAAGGAGATTAGAGCTTTTACCCTCAACCTCCTCAGTGCTATCTTTGTTTGTCAGGTCTTAACTTCACTGTCCAGCAGAGGAGTTAGACAGAAAGTTGTCTTGCTCCAGATGTGCAGCTGCGCACAGTTATTCCTCTCGGGTCTTCTTGGCCAAGGTCCCCAGGCATCCCACAGTATTCGTCCCCCTACTTATATCCGATACCCAGGATCTTTCCTCCAGACAGGATCATCACCACCTCCTTTCTGGTCGCTCTTTTTTCTGAGACCACTTCTTACTTTGGGAACCCTTCTTTTTCAGCACCAGTTCTGCTTTCCAGAACCCCAAGGCCTCAGTTCTCCCCATGTAATCTCCATACAAAAGCCCAACACATACCTCCTAATCAGTGGTTCTGGTTTATGTCTCCCTATTAACTGGAGGATTTGGTATGTGCCACTTGTTTAATTCAGGCATTATCAGAATTTACAGCCATCCCATACCAGGCTTCTGCCTGAGATGAAAAGATCAGTTTTGGACATTCACACACACAGTTACAGGCCACCTGCGAGCATTCACAATTTTTTCTACCTACAACACTTTGATATGAATTTATTAAAATACAGCTTTATGATGAATAGTCAGCACAATTTCCTGATTAGACCTTAATTATAGACTTCCAGGCAAAGCCTATGCACAGGTACCCTGCCCTTGATGAAATCTGAAGACAAAACAAAAGCCTGCGGGCTGACAAGCACAGCAAGGGCTCTTCTCAGCATGCTTGTGCTCCCTGCAGGCAGAACGGCGAGCACACGTGTTGATATGAACACAGTGCCCAACCCATGGTCATCAAGACATTTGTACTCTGGGGCACTGGGCACCCTTGACATCGGTTGCAATCTACGAAGTGCAACATCTGGCCTCTATTTCTGACACTGAGCTTCCATTGGAAAAGACAGCCCCCACCCCCACCAAGGGGAGTAGAGGGGAGAGAGAGCAGCGCCGGCACATACGTAAACTAGATGGTTTAAAAAGTGGAGATGTATGCTGAGAATAGACAAACAAGAGGACTAGATCGTGCTCTCACTTGCACCAGCGTAAAACCAGGATGGCCCAAGGGAACTCAGTATAGCTGAACCTACATAAATAAGGAATGGTGAAATCAAGCTTTGAATAGCAAATAATACACTTCATGATAGTATTAATTTAATAATACTGCCGCATTACCTGCCTTTCTACATTAACTTGCCTTAGAATAAGGGGGGTAAGATTAGTATACAGCTGCTAACCATCTAATCATTTGTTACATAAAAACATACACTGCTTTAAAATGAGGCTCTGAAATAAAGGGAGAAAACCTTGTAAATAATAATTTGGTTGGGTTTTTTTTTTTGGGGGGGGGTGTTTGTTTTTTTAGAAAATTCTAATGAATTTTGGAGAATAGCATTCAAGACATTTACTCATTTGCTTCACCTATAAAGACAGAGAAGAGGCACTGTTAGTTTTTTCTTTCCCCCTACAGAGTGCTAGTGAGGCAAGCTTATTGCCTGCACACATCATTTGACATCCTGAAAACAGAGTGAGTGCTCCACTGGCAGCAAAGGAAGATAGAAGCGTTCTCAATATTTGTCACATTCCCCGATTGGTTCTCACTCAGCTATTTGGCATGGAAATGTGAGGAGGAATGGAGCTCTGTAAAACAGAACATGGGGAAAAGCACTTGCAACAAAGCATCATCTTCTTAGAAGTGAATGTTGAGTTAGGAGACAGAGACAGGAAAATGCTCCACAGTGATTCATTTGATAATGCCTTTTACACAAATAAAGAGGAAGTTAATTATTAAGTCCCAATTAAGTATGTGTTTACTACTTTGCTAAAACCCATTAATTTTTAAGAAAGCATACAAGCACACACTTAGCTTCAAAATAGGTACAGCTTCAGTATGTACCTCAAGTTCACCATATACCAGAGCGCTGCCAAACAGGGATAAACACAAAAAGCCAATGTAGCTTCAGCTTCTGGAAACTGCTTATCATAAACACGATAAGCACACAGTCAGGTAGCAAGCTGGACCAGAATTTCATATCCAAAGATGATTGTGAAACACTTGAAATGTAAAGAGAAAATTCAGTTACCCAAGGAAGCTCAAAAGAAGGCCATGCTTAATTTGACTCAGATTTGATTGAAATTCACCCTCATTCATTAAGAGGTCTGAAAACTTTCAGACATCCTAAAATTAACTCTCTGGTTGCAGAGCAGGGTACACAGGGGCCATTTTTCACAGGCTGGGTTTCCTATACAACTTTTTTCACAAACGTATCAACTGAACTGATAAAGTTACACAGGCACTCCTAATCCACATATTAGCAAACTATGTTTGTTTTAATAAATAACGACACCTGGCGATGTCTACCTATAGCCAACTGACGTAAAACTTCCAAAACATATTGTGTGTATGCACATGTATAGGCACGTGTCTCCATTTCTGCAGCCACTCCTGAGACCAACATACATTTAACTACATTTAACTAACATGCATGCAACTATTTGATTAATAGATTATCAGGTTAGAATAAAATTAGTATAAAATCATACAGTTTATTTTGCCTTGACTTCAGCAGGGCTAGCATTTATGCTTAATTTAAGGGCTGCACCTTGTGTCCTGTAACTCATGTGAAGTAGGCAAGAATGATTATCTCCCTGCACTTCACAAATGGGAAACTGAGGCAAAAGAAGGTTAAGTGACTTGCTCAAGGACACCCAAAAGGTTAGAAATGATGCTGAATGACGAATAGGAGAGTGGGTCAATAGCCTCTTATTTGAAGCCTCTAAGTATGTACACTGACATCAATTAAAAATAGGCTCTTTACTTTTAAAATGGCTTGTTGGAATTTTCCAGCTTTTTGTGTTTCTTTTCTACTACCTTCCACCAGCAGCAAAGTTCACACACATAAAAGCAAAAATTAGCATTAAAAAGTTTAAAAGTTATTCTGACGTCAGTGATGTTGAACTAAATTTAAAACAAATTCAAAGCTAAGATTTATCATCTAAGCTCCATGTTATACCCTTGTGCTAAAGCTCACAGTGTTACCTTTCAGGTAGGCGGCACCTCTGCTGCATGCAGTCAGACCTAAAGAACATCAACAACTTGCCCACCCGAGGGAATGTCCTAGTGCAACTGCTCCTGTCTTCAACACAAGCCAGTCACAAGTGCAAGTCTGCCTTTAAAGTTCAATTTCCTTATGTTTGCACCTAGATGTTTTCTTAGAACATCAATTCAGATTTTTCAAGTATACATCCATGATGGCCCAAAAGCAGTTGTATTTGAGCAGTCTCAGCATATAGGACTCGCCAGGTATTGAAAAGATCAAATACATATGATGCAGAAAAACTGTAATTAAAATTGGAAGCCATGAAAACTCCAGGCATTTCTTATTGTCCAAACTGCACAAAAGGGGAAGACTCAAAGAAAAACTTGCAGCTTCTTTTTGAGCACAAACAACAGGCACTCCTGAACTAGAGGAGCCAGGGTCACAGGGAGATACATCATGGCTATAAATAATTCTGATTTTAAGGCTACAGTTAAATGAAAACAGAAAATACAACTGACAGCACCTATGCTTCTTGTCTTTCTCTATATTCTCTTACAATTGACCTTGAGAATACTTAATTTTAGCCTAAGGGTGGAAGGAAATGTTCTTCTTCACTACAATCATTTAATAATAGCGTGTCCTCCTGCTGCTCAATATCCAAGCAGACACTGCTTTTATAATACCTTCAGAACGTGCTTTGTTCATACTGTTAGCTACTGCATAAAGCATAGGGACTGCATATGCCTAAGATATAAGACTGTAACACCAGTGCTGGGCATCAAGTATTCAGATGCAATAAATCGCAGTATCACAGCATAGTACGATATCATGAAACAATTCATCTGCCATTCAATACAGCTATTTAGAAAGCTACTTCTGGGGTGGGGGCTCCTGCCCCCTCAGCTGGAGGGAAAAAACAAACATACATACTGCTAAATCAAACCCCAAATTGAATTTTGATCCAACAGGCATTTCATCAAGAAAAAAATCTCTGCAAGCAGTTTGGAGATGGGGTAAAGTCAGATTGTTAAACTGTATTTTGTTCACATTTATGAAATGCTACGGTTTGACATTGTCAGACGTTTGCTGATAGATGAAGGGAAGAAGGCGCAGGCTTCACACCGCCACCGAGCAGCCCCTGAACCCTGGAGCCGCACTGCCCTCTCCCGAGCTCTCAGCACGCAGAGCCAAACACAACCCGCTTTTCTCAGGATGCAACCGTCAAGCAAGCAAAATATCTACAAACGCATTTCAGGCATGTTGGATAGACTTTGCCGTTTTGCAGCCACACTGGAAAATGGCAGAGAAGTCTAATGCATGAATACGGCTGCCTGCCGCAGTCCTCTGTCTTTCCTTGCTAGAGATTAAAAAGCACAGATTTTTAGCAACAGTCAGAAGCTGGGGATCCTTCCAGGATGGAACATGAGCAACAGTGATGTCTCTCAGGTTACCTTCTTGTACATAGGATTAGAAACAACCTGAAATCAGCAATCTTCAGGAAAACCCTCTCTCTCAAGAGCAGGAATGTATCCAGTATGCTGCAGGATGACAAACACAGTCTGTAAAAGGAACTGGGAGCTTTGCTCTCTGATACCATAGCAAGCAGTGAAAGAATTATTCAACCAAATAACATCAGGGGCGATTTTGAATACATTCTTACAGCAATGCATAGCTGCTTCATAATTCCAGAAGGGGGAAATGCATGTGCATTCACATTTATAATATACTGTGATTTCTGGAACAGTCCTAATAAGTACACAGACCAGCTGCCAGGGAGAAGGCCATTTGTGACTGGAACTAATGCAACCGCATATATCATTCCATCATGCAACAAACTTCAATGGTAGAAATCTGGATCCAAATTGTATATAGTATATTTCCCTTAAAAGCCATTTACTAGGCTAAATATAGGCTTAATTTTCAATAAAGCCAGTTAAATACTGCTTATCTTCATTTTGTCTACCATAAAATAGTCTCTTGAAATAATTTTTTCCTCATTTTCCCTATTCACACATTTTCCCAGCCCTCTCATTTGACTTCCTGATTTCGGCTCCAGCCCTGCTTTACAAGCTCATTTCTATTGAAATGGTTAAAAGTTCTTTCCCATCTTTCTTCCAGGGGTTCACGAGGACAGACGCACACCATGCAATTCAGGTTTGGAGGACAGCAAGTGTAAGGATGATTAAAAACACCGTTTCATTTCTTCCTCTTTATGCTTAGCACTGCATTTTTCCTTTGCTGATAGGCTATAATTGAGCGATACACACTGTAACTTCATTTAAACAGAAATCATGGGTCATGGAGAACAAGATGACCACAAGCCAGCTTTTGACCAACAAGTCCTTTGCTGCAGCTCTAACATAGAAGAAGTTCAAGAGCTTTTGAATTAAAAGGATTTCTGCAGCAGAAAGAGAGCTAATGGCAAAGGGCACGAGTCCGTACGCTGTCTTGAGGATCCACCTCTTCCACCGAGTTCCCAGGAGATCCCACAGCTGGAGGACCAGTCAGACCAAGAAGAGATACTCCCACTCAACAACTTTTCATGGTTTTGTCTGATGTTAGCAGATCACTACTCCTTGCTTATGTTAATCTAATACTTGCTGCCACCAAAGTAACATCCACATATTTTAACCTTTCTGCTCACAGTTGTTCCTTTTTTGCAGGCACCTCTCTCCGTGATTCTTTGCTCTCTTCCATTTAGAAACATCAGTTCTTTCCTAATGCTTTAAACCGAGCTTAAGTTAATGCTGCTGTTCTCTTCAGCAACAGCAAGAACTTCAACTACCAAAGCACCTTTTCATGCCAAAACATCTGTGTTTGTGCACCAGCAACAATGATTAATGTCAACACAGCTCTGGGAATTGTGTTTGTTAATTAACTGCTGATGTAGAGCTAGCAGGCAGAGTACAAAACATGGCGTTCCTACAGGGTGTACACAAATACTTACTATTTTTCTTATGCAAAAAAACCCAATGGACAACTTATTGTTTGGGTTGGTTTCATTTAACAGATTACATTGTTACACTTCCTATTAGGTATTTTGGGGTAGGGTCTCTTCGCCTGAGTTCTGCCAGCCAGAAAACTGGAGTAGGTGAACAGAAAATTAGGTTGGGTTTCTGTATTTCCAAGCCTTCTGAGCTAGGTCACCCCTGGAGTAAGGCAACGTCTGCTCTAAAATGAAGAGTGATAAAATTCTGAAGGGGATTATATGATACAGTTTTCTGTGATAGCAAGAAACTGAACTCTGTGACCCAGAAAGCCCCTTTCAGGTCCTATGTTGCTAAAATGCTACTTCCCAGGCACCAGTTATTAACAGCTGTAAGACACCAGCTATAAGAGAACAATCTGAAGCAACCTGCGTAGCAGATGATGCTGACAGGAGACATGCAGCACTCTTTTGGGGGACCACTTAAATCAGCTGGTCCTGACAGAGCTCTCTGTTGCTCTGGAGACCGCAGCCATTTGGGGCATCCAGATAATGGGAGAGCAGAAACAGCTCAATCTAACTGGAATCTATAGCCTGAAACATTCAGGCTGAGGCTCCGCACATCAGACTCACTCACTGAAATATTCCCCACCTAGGAACTGATCCATAACAATAACCTCTCCCCGTGGTTCACTGCAGAACCCTTTTTCCTATCCTGGATCCTAGGATGCTGCTGTAATTGACTCCATCCATTACCTTAAAATGTTCTCCAGTTTATCCTGTCTTTATCACATCTAGCCATTGTAAAAATCTCTTCTGTTTTACATCTTCGCTGTGCTTTCAGCAATGCTATTACTCCTATAATAAGCTTAATGAGGACACTGAGTGGAAGAGTCTTCACATAAATCATCACAACAGAAAATGCTCCGGAGATGCATATAGCAATGTCACACTGCCCTCTGTTGAAATTTGAGGCACTGAAGTAATTTTTAAATTTCTTCCTTCTAAGGACTAAAGGTTAATTATTTAATATTTTTTAACTGCAACAGCTCTTTCCAGCCATTAGAGAAGATGATTATTTTTTCACAGATTACAACATACACATTGAACAAAGTTTAACTAGCTGTCAGAGAGAGAAGTCCTTACATCTCTAAAGTCAAGGGGGCAGCAGGGAGGGACTGCAAGTTCTGAACCTGAATATGAATATGCCTTGCAAACTTGAAGACTTGCCCCAACACTAATCATAACAGACTGAGCCCTTTCAGCAACAGTAGTCAAATCCATCCGCAAGCCAAGCTAGCTCTCACCAAACTCTCATGGACTGTCCTGCAGGCCGCTTCCTTCCACAACCTCTGGCAACCATGGCAATCAACCTCTCCTTAAGAAAATTCACTACAGGTAATACTTCTTCCTCAGCAAAAATGGTTAAGCTGGAAAACGCCTTGGGAGGAGGTGCTGACTGGTCTGCAGGTATACTAACACTTACCCTCTAAGCAGAGCTCACCCTGTCTCTGCAGCATATTAAAAGCATAAAACACAAATCATTCTTCCTCTGCACTTATCAGACCATGCCACATCTCTTATTATAAAAATCCCAGATGACATTCCATGATTACACCACAAAGTTTTTGACACACACAGACCCATACTTTAATTAGCCCACTTTGCTTTGAACACATTGCCCCAGAGATGAGTCAGGAACAACGTTCAATAGAAGTGCCGTACTCCCCATTCAGCAAGTCTATTCTTAGGTACAGGAGGAAAATCAGCCTGCCTGAGAAACAAGTATATACTCTGACCCTGTTCAGCCTGATTTTACCCTTAGAGGGGGTGGAACCTGGGGAAAACATCTTCTGAAATTATTGGCAGCAGGCCATCGTCAGGAGAGGGAAGGTGCTGGAATGAGCAGCTCATGCCAGCTGCCCCTTCACATTGAAAGCTGGGGGTAGCACTACCGAGAGGGGAGCTGCACAGCACAGCGTACCCTGCTCTGGCTGGCTGTCCTCACGTGGCCAAGGAAAACATCAGCAAGTACTATGTGTGATAGACAACGAGAGCAGCTTTAAATTGACATCTAGTTCAGACAGAACAAAAAAGGACTGGCCTGTATATTTCAATTATATACTTTCACCATTCAACAACAGCACAGTGCCCCCCTTCAGAGACGTTCACCCTGTATAGCTGACAGCATGGAGTCTGATGACTCACAAGGAAAGCCCATTTATCCTGATTGTTTGAATACATACTTTTATCATACGTGACACCCACAAAAGCAAAGGCAAGCAAGACTCTTCAAAATGTATTTTCTAGTAAAGATAATGTTTTCTACCTCAGTGACAGCTACAATACCAAATCCAACTTATCAGCGCTCTTCTCTGATCTAAAAAGTAATTCATCAGCTATATTATTGTATCTAATAAGAATATGCTATAAGGTCTCAACTTTGAAAATGCAAGTCAAAGGCATTTTCAAGAACCCCATGGAGCTTGTTTCATTATCCTATGCTTGCTGCAGACATGAAGGCATCAGCCTTTCTTCATTTAAATTACAGTAAAGAATGAGATTTTGGGTGGCTCTAAAAATCTCTTCATGTCAATACTAAAAAATTACATCCTGTGTAGCATGGCCTAAGAGGTTAGGACATAAGGCTAGGAGCCACATAAGTCTGACCCAAGTAAACTATTAGATACACAAAATCAAACACACACTTATTTCAATTTCATCACTGCTAAAACAGGAATATACTAGCTGGCTCTGTTTACAAAACTCTTTCAGGTCTGTGAAAGAATGATCTGGCACCCCCTAGCAAGCTGGGGCAGGTATTTGAGGCCATGCAAGGACAGCACCATGACGGAGGCTGAGCATATTTTAATTATGTATGTACTCCACCCTGGAATAAAGGTGGTCATAAGAAGCACATTGAGCACCTCCTCTTCTGTTAGGAACTTCAACACCAGCAGTGATCTGCAGGCTGATTACCAGTGTCACTGTCACTTGACAAACTTTTTATCAGGACAGAGGTAGAAAACACACTTTCCAGATATACACACAATTTTTTTATTACCAGAACAATGTGTAATAGAAAACAGAAAATGTGTATTCTGAAGGCTAAACATTCAGACACACACTTAACAATAACACACCTTGAAGCCTATGGGTAACAGCATTAGTCAATAAAGACGGAGATCACAAAACAACTCTTCCCAATAGCTGCCAAATGTAGATCTAAAGAAGACAGGGTGCATCATTTGATGTTTGGAGCCCAGTTCTGTTAAAACAAACAAAGAACAAAGAAAAAAAAAAAAAAAAAACACACTGGGTTACCAAGAATCATGTGTTAAAACACATGGCCGTGCCCATGTCAGTCTGCAGGAAAAAACTGACATTTTCAAATCTTCAGCTGAAGAACATGTTCACCCTCTTCTAGGTCTGCTGGCACAACAGTTTTACAACACACTTTGGTTTAATTTTTCAGTATCAGTCCTAAAATATTAAACTCTCAGTCTTTAAGACTTGAGATCATTCAAAACATAGAGTGAAATTTCAAAGAACAGAGATAAATGAGTTGGAACCAGACAGTTTCTACATAGCCCTGTACTGGTTATTCTACAAAGAGAAGTATGTCCTTTTTTGCTACAAGTTCAATGCTAGAAACTCATATGCCAAGCTAAATGGAGGAAAAGCCTAAAACCAAAAAACTTCACATACCTACTTGTGCTTGTAATACCACATATAAACCTAGTCAATGCTAAAACTCATGTATGTTTACATCTGCAATATATGTTAATGCCCTTCGTTTTTTAAAAGATGGTATCAGAGTACATGGCAAAACTAAAAAGACCTTCAGTTTGTCTGCTCTCTTCTCCTGTTGCTTCTACAGTCATACCTTTCCCAGTTTCTTTCAAATTTGATTATCCAGAAGAGCAATATCACTGTAAGACTGCAGAAAAGCAATATATATTCAATGCATTCATTTCCCTTTGCATAAAGTAAACATATCTAATATCATTCAATTCCCATGTTTAGCTTTCTCTGCTTTCTATCGAATACAAGCTTTTTTTTGTTTGAGGGTTTTTTTGTTTGTTTGTTTTGATTTTAATCTGTCAGTCAGTTTAAGGTAGGCCATTTCATGACCATAACCCCCCTTCCTCCCCAGCAGCAGACGGGCTCAGCTTTTTGCTGGTTCAAGAACACAGGCTTCAGAAACATCATCTGCACATACCCTGCTCTTCACAACTTCAGGAAAAGCAAGTTAACCAAACTAATTCTTTTACCTTACGGGCTGAAGGGACATTATGGGCCTGAGTCACTGCTCTCATCACTTCATTTTCAGCTCCCTGCCAGCAGCTGAAGCCAGCGGCAATGCTGCAGCGCTGAAGGCAGCCCCAGCCTGCGCCCCCAGCCACGCGTGTGCCCTCAGCCCTTGCACGTGAAGAGCCCTGTGCGCACCCAAAGCCCGAGCACAGCCCTTCTGATCCAAACCCAGACTTTGCCAGTGCAGTCACCTCTGCAGAAGAGCAGTGTTCGGCAGGCTTGGAACAAAACTGAGGCTTGAGGACTAAGAATTTATAATGCAGTTTCTACTTCTGTTTCGGTCTCAAAAGAATTAAAAAAAAAAAAGGAAAAGAAATAATCGGAACTGTATTTGAAGTATTTTTCTTGCTAAAAACAACAAAAATATTTATGTGATTTGTGTACTGCTTTATAACATCAAACAAGTCCTCTATACGTCATATTGCCTTTGGTTCAGGATCAAGTCTGATGAGCCCAAGACACCATTCATTGCCTGCTTGACTGTACAGCTCCAGCCTGCTCCTTTCCCTCTACTGTTTTCACAGCCTTAAACAAATAATGGACGCTGTAACATTCTCATACAACATGAGTGTTTTCAACATTCTTAAAATATTTCTGTTAATGATCCCAGCAGGCTGGGATCTACCTGGGGAGCAGCTCTGTGAAGAGACCTGGGGGTCTGGGTGGACAACGAGCTCAAGATGAGTGAATAGTGTGCTGCTGCAGCAAAGCAAGCCAACAAGACGTTGGGTTGCATCAACACGGGCATCACCAGCAGAGATAAAGAAGTCAACATCCCACTCTACTCCACGCTTGCCAGCCCACACCTGGGATACTGTGCTCAGTTTTGGTCCCCAACGTGGGCAGGCTAGAAAGCGTCCACAGAAGGGCCACCAAGATGATCAAAGGGCTGGGAAGCCTGCCATATGAGGAACGGCTGAGAGCACCAGGTTTGTTCAGCCTTGAGAAAAGAAGGCTTAGGGGAGACCTTCTCACCGTGTTCCAGTAATTAAAGGGTAGCTATAAAAAACATGGAGACTCCCTTTTTACAAGGAGTCACATAGAAAAGACGAGGTGTAATGGGTACAAGTGGCTGCTGGGGAAATTCTGATTGGACACGAGGAAAATTCTTCGCAATGAGAACAACCGACCATTGGAATAATCTCCCCAGGGAGGTGGTGAACTCCCCAGTATTGGACCATTTTAAGATCCGACTGGACAGGGTGCTGGGCCATCTTGTCTACACCGTGCTTTTGCCAAAAAAGGTTGGACCAGATGATCCCTGAGGTCCCTTCCAACCTGGTATGCTATGATTCTACGATATTTCAAAGAAAGTCATATCACTTTCTCTCTCTCCTCTATGTACAGTTTTTCAAAAGTTCTGTACAACTGCTCTTTCACAAGCTGCTAACACTTCTAGTTTCTTCCTGTCTTTGAAGATGGAGAGGGGAAGTTAATACCTCTTCCAGCAACTTTTAACTTTTACAGCTAGCATCATCTCAGCAGTGCACAGTGCCTCAGTAGCCTCAGGGCATAGAGCAGTCAGGTGTTGGATGAGCTAACTTTTTATAGGACCTTGCATTATCCTTCATACTCAGTCATATTATTTTTCCTACACGCTCTACCAGTTGCAACCAGGATGTACAAACAAAAAACAGGAGATCTTCCATTCAGGTTCAAATTATTTTGCATGTTAATGAAAAATAAAGCACAAAGATCCATTGCACTTTTTAAGGGTGCCACCTAGTGTCGAGTATAACCAAGTAAGAACACAAATTTACTACTGCGCTCCTATTTCTCAGAGGAACTTGCTCATCTGTGCTCATTGGAGACAGCAGGGTCAGACCAAGCCAGTGGCCGCTGAAGACGTAGCCCAAAGCCGTTCCTGGAAGAGAAACGGCCAGACCGAAGTGCTCTGGCGTGGCCAGGACGAGCTCAGCCCCAGTTTATTCCCCAGAGGTTTCTCTCAGGCATCCACAAAAACCAACAGAAAGTTTTGCTGTCTGCAGCGGGGAGCGCAGAGGTACCGTGTTTTGTTCATGCTTTCCCAAGCAGTTTCCTGTGAATATTTATAAGGTAGGTTTAACATCAATACAGTTTCAAGCAAACCCAGAGAGCACATTAGACAATCTGAGAAGGCACACATTAGATGCTGAGATACTAAGTGAGATCTCGAGAGAAATAAGCCATGGAATTAATTTACAATGCTATTGTGTTTTCTGAATGATATGGCCCATTATATGTAAGGTACCTATTTAAGTATTTTGCCTTTTCTTCAGCCTCCAGAAAATAAAGTTTGAAGAGCATTCTTCTCTGTAAAAGCTCTCTTCGGTGTTTTATATTACACATGACGTCTGAATTTCTTTCACAATTATTCAGATAATTTATCTACCAAAAGTGTAAAACGGATAATTTCCCAGCTATGAAAATACCAGTATTCTGCTTCAATACATGCTGTTATTTCCTTACCTACAAAAAAAAAAAAAGTAACTGAAATCATTATCTACATGTTACAAAGAGATTTCAACTTTTTAAAAAGCTGAGATAAGTAAAATTGCCATTCTCAAAGGTCTCCTTTAAAGCAAGTAAGGTACATTTTATATTTAAAGGTGAAGTTTCTTCTTTCACCCGAAGGGCTTTACATTCTCATCTTGATGTATTAATTAAAGCACATTTATGGTGAATTTTTAATTATCTCCCTAATAAATGGCATCACAAGGAATAAAATGCTCTCTTCACAAGCCTTTCTAGACTCCCTCGTGTCTTGGAAACAGCACTACTTCCACAGCAAAATAAGAATGTAAATTGCTGGGAGGACTGAATGCTGATGGGCAGGGACCAGATGGCTGTCTTGCACTCTTTCTTGATCAAGGAGTCCTACAAAATACTGCAGCCAGAGTTCGCCACACAAAAAGATGAGACTCTGCTATATTTCCTTACGAAAGATATATATATTTCCTACCACTGAAAATCAGAGGGAAGGGATGATTTTTATTTTTTTTTTCTGGGTGAGGTTAGTTCCTCTACTCCCTTCCCTGGGCCAACTTGTGCTCCTCTGCACTGCTAGGCAGAGAGGGAAAGGACAAGGTATTTGTGGTATTTCCACTCACCAGTGCTGTCGTCATTTATCTGGAGCACAAAGTCAATCTTTGCCCAGCGGAGGACCAGTCCAAGAGTGCGTGACTGCAGCTGTATCACCAAGCAAAGCCAGGCTCAGATTGCGGCAGTTCAGCACCTCCTGAGCTATGAAGTCTCCGTGCCATCAACAGTCACACAGGGGTTTTAATCTACTAAAATATGTGGCTAGCGGGAAGCATCATGACCACTACAAAACACCACCTAAGGTTACTCGGTTTTAAAGAAAAGGAAGAATGACTATACAGAAAACACTGATGTCAGTCAAATGAGAAAAAGTGCAAACTGTTGTACAGAATAACCGAGGCATTCAGATGGTGAAGGTATGTGACTCTACCTTTTAAATGCCAAGCAATGACAGCACACAGCAGGTGAGAAATAGGACTAATTTACTATCCAAACAGTAGACAGTGTTGCCTTTTTGCCCATATTTATGTACACACATGTACAAAATAAATATTTAGGATGGCCTCTAATCTCGTGGGAAGATTTGATTCTCGGGTCACTTTCCAAGAGTTACTTTACAGAGGACACTCCAGACCCTGCCAGACAAAGTTTACAGGCACACGTTTATCAAAGAGTAAACCCCAAGTATAATAAACCTCATCACAGTGAATTATGGTCTCCCCCTCTGAGAAAGGGCTAATAAACACCTCTGGGGGAGGTGACTGCTGACAGTTCGCTTATCACCCAGCTATCCTTCCTGCAGAACGCCAATGATCACATCAACCCAACACTTCTAAATAGCTTTTAGTGTATTAAATGAGTAGAGGTATTACTAATTCACTCATAGCTGGAGCTATGAATGCTTTTATTTTGTAAAAGCTAGAAGGCAATTGGTATCATGGAGCTAAAATCCTGTTTGCCGTTTTCAAAACAGACTGCACCTCATAGCCTCAGTACCTCTGGCCTGTTGCCAGTCACTTTAAATACAGAAAAAAAATATTGGAATACATTACTGCTATACAGAATACTTCATCGATTAACAAGGAACATATGACTATTTCTTTTAACCACATCTAGCTGTTCTAATCAGTTTTCTTCTCCTTTAGTTAAGAAAGCTATTTCAACTGTGCAGAACAGTAGTAATAGCATATTTCTAAATACACATGCAAGACCCTAAAGTATCATGCCACAGCATTATACAGAAGAGCATTAATGGACTACAAGACCAAAAGTGTAGCATTAATTGACAATTGCACTTAAGTTATTTGTGAAATGGAGATTCTTTTGTTTATTGTGCAATGTTTAAAGGTCTAAGAAGCTGTGGATAATTGAGAACAGGTATCTCCTAACTTGCATTGAGAGGTATCTGTATACACTGTGACCAAATTCATGACTAGGTACATAAATAACACTTTCAACATATTTAATGATTAGCATCCCTGTGGTATTTTCCTGTTTAACTAAAATTCATTATTAATGATGCTTTAGCAATGACATGTTTTCCAAACTGCCTCCTCTTATCTGCCAAGACTTCAGGAGTTTTGCAAGATTTCTCCACTTAACCAGTTCAGAAGTTACTATTCATTTAAGGTGCTAAACAGAAAAAAATCAATAAGAGTTGTATACATTATGTATTGTCATTACATGCTGGCATGATTCCCCTGCATAACAGATTAGGCTACATCTCCAACATGTTGATTTCCTAATAAAGCTTATTAATTTGTCTATGGCAGTTATCACCTTGAACTACCACAAATTAAGGATGAGGTATTTTATTTTTAACATTTTCATTTATATGCTCATCTGCTGAAGTGCAGACATTATTTTCATGCAAGTTATGAGGTGCATGAATCAGATTCACTTGCTTGTAAACTCTTAGTAGCTTATAATTAAATAGCTTATTTTATATGCATGCAGGGCAGAGATTTACTGCATGTGCACTGTCCTGGCATGTGTGCAACTTCCCTTGCAGACCTGCACAGCATAGGCACTACAAACCTCTATTTTTATACGTAATAATCAAAATCATGCATGATTAGCATTACCCTATAAAAGGAGGACAGGCACAAAATTGTGATGACTGACCTAGGTCTGCTGAGGCCATCCAGTCCTGAGCACCCTTAACTCACACACAAATGCATCAGAGGGCAAGCATTCTTGGGGTTTTTCGGTCCTGCCTGGCCATGGTTAACTCACAGCTGCTCACATGGGCTGCGTGCGCCAAAAGCACAAGTAACCAGACCGGGTAACAACAGTGTAGGGCGGTCACTGGCTGAGTCAGTAACACCGCAATAAAACATTCAGATTGTATATCATGGCCTTAAATTGCAGAACTCCCCCATGGCAGAAAAGGCAGAGCAGAGCCCTTCAGTTTGAGCACTCAGCAGTCAGAATTTTCATCAGCTTTAATGTGCGCTTTATTACCCCCCACAGAGCAGGCAGTGTGCAGGCTGCCTCTGAGAGACGGGAGGAATCCTCTTAGCTGTATTCTGGTCACAGCTCCTGCTCATAGCTTGTACAGTAATTCAGTGTCAGAGCATGGTTCCTCGTTTTCATATTCCTATCTCATTTGTGTCACGGGGACAAACTGGAACAGGAGCATTATTATGCCATATATTGGCGGGAGGTCACAGATGCATACTGCTAACTACAGCAATTACTGCCAACGGAAAACCAGCAGACACAACAGAGCAACAACGTGAGGCATTGCAGCATATCCTACCTTTCAATGGGGCGGGGGGGGACAATGGACAGACGGACACAATGACACACTGAGGACTGTGTGAAAGCAAAGTACAGGTGACTTTAAAAAGATGATGGTACTTCCATTTACAAAGCACTATGTAGTAATCAGTATACGGTTAAAATTAAAAAAAAAAATCTATGGCACTTAGAGTAAAATAGCACAGACAGCTGGAAACAAAGTCATGGAGCAGCGTTTGGGAAGTTACGCAAGTATTCTGCAGAAAGGTCATTCCTTTCCAAATTACGCTGCAAGCAAAAATGTCTGTAGCCTCCTAAAGGCAGAAAAGCCACAGATTGCAGACCTTTCCCCTTCCAGCTAAGGCCAAGCCACAGCCACAAACCCCTATGAAGTACCAGGGAAACCTCCAACTTTCTCACAGAAATGCCTTTTCTTCTCCAAAGAAGTCCCATACCAGCTGAGCCCTTCTCTCACTTGACAATAAAGCAGGTACATTACGTACCTATGGTCAACCTATGGTCTCTGGTTTCTTTCTGGTCTCTTCAGCTGATCTCAGAGCAGCCAAAATTTAGCTCTTAAGAAATTGCTATTTCCACTCTAACATGAAACACATCAGAAATTATATTAATAATCTCTTGCACTTGTCATCCACGGAAGTATCAACCTTTTGACAGCTGAATAGTTGAGGTTGTATCAATTAGTGATGTTAGTAAGTTTTTCCATAATAGATAATGCATCCATCGGTTGCTGGACAAACTTTTTATTATAGCACTACATCAGATGAAGAGGTGCAAAAAAGATTAATGAAGAAATGGTAAAGTCCCCCTTCGCCAAAGCAGTTTAACAAAACGCCATTTACAAAATCATGACAAAATAGCATAAAAATTACTAGAGAAGTTTGAAGAGGGGGAAATGTGTTGAATTATGCATCATTTGGCTGAGTTTTACACAGCAAAATATTTATCAGAAACTTTGAAACAGCAGTTTCTTCCTGAAAATTCAACAAAGCAAAACATGGATATCTGCCAGTTTCCATCTAAATTCTTCCAAATCACTAAGTATCAGCACAGCTGCATTAGCATCAAAGGGAGTACTTGGGAAGTAAGGCACTATTCATGGCAATCTATCCCCTGGTTCTGACTAACACCTACTCTGGGATATGCACTTAATTTCTAAATAATTCACTTCCAGTCATGTCTTCATTTTCTGCATAGACCTAAACTCACCTGAATAGCTGCACCATATTAACGACAAGGGAGCATTTGTCCCAAAATTCACATTTTTACAGGATGTGTATATAGCCACAGCTTTATGCCCTTAATGGAGACTGCCAAGTGGCAGAATATAAAACAAAGACCTGTAATTAAGCCTCATTTACCTTAGCCACCCTCTGCTCCAGCAACCCCAGAGAGCAGCCCTTCTCCCTTCCTTTGCCTGGCTTCAAATAAAACACACAGCCTGCCCCAATCTGTCTCTCGATTCTGCACCACCTCGGTGTCTGCTGATAGCCCACCCTAGATTCACAGGAAGAAACCTATCTCCCTTTCTTCAAAAAGGAGATTAAAGGATCAAAAAACCTCTTACCACCTCTCACCGGGAGGTTTGGCTAACACCCTAAAATATTCCCTTTCTTGCAAGTATATGAAGATTATTAGTCCTGTCCCATCAAGTCAACCTAAATGATTCCACGCCACCCAGGAGCTTTCGCTCCAGCTGCGGTGGCAGGGAGGCCCCTGCAGCACCACCACCACCACCACCCCAGACACTGCGCAGCCAGCCCGGCTGCACACGGAATGGATTTTCTGTCTGCTCTGTGCTGTGAAAAGCTTTTGCTCTTCACTTCCAACCTATCTAAAATATTTAATGAATATTTGAAACGGGCACCAATGTTTAGTTTGCCTTCTGAAAAACAAGGGGGAAAACATATGGGTAATATGCAGCTTGTTTTGCAAAACAATAATGAAGCATCTGGTAACTTCTCCAGGAAAAGAAATGAAAGCTGAGAGGGTATTTTACAGAACTTGGAACATACATGGGATGGTGTACTGTTATCCAGCATGTGTCTAAACACACACAGTCTCCTAGCACAGCTTGAGGAAAGATATTTGGTATATTCATTGTAAATCTCTGGCAAGCACACCATACGGCTACTCTGTTCCCGCCAGCAGGCACAGGAGCCAATCCTGCTCCCATACAGTCAGCCCAGACATAAGACATCCCTGAAAATGCAGAGAGTAAGGCTCGTGACAGAGCTGCAGGCAGAATCATACCTTCATTGTGGCATCAGCCAGCAAAGCAAATCCCTCACATGCCAATGGATTATTTCCTGCTGGGGTAATACACCTATCCTAAAATTCAGGTTTTCCCTGTGTCTGAAGTTTATCAAGTCTAATTCTATCCCCTGCTATGACAAATAAGAAAATTCAGTTTGTATGATTTAAATCCGAGGCATCCAAAACATACCTTCAAGATATTACATTTATTGTATTACTATACTACCTATAATCATGCATAAAACACCGAATTTAACAAGCAGTACCTATTATGCACTACATAGTGCTCAGGTACATGTATTAAGTCGTGTATGTTGAGCCACACTATCAGCTGGTATAACAGACCCAGGATGTGCCTCAGTAGGGTAAGAAAGGAATACTAATTAGAGAACTGCAAGACAATTTATACCCAAGTTGTTATAAAATACTATAAAAAGGATCGATGCTGATAGAGGGAAGGGCATGCAGCTTGAATACAGTCAGCAAGGACATGATCAAAGCTAGGACAAATAGACTGCAAATACCGTATAATGTGCAAACACCTCTAAGGTATGCATAAGAATCTGAGAAGCATCCTCACAGCAGGAGGCTGCAAGCACATTTGGCATGGCCTAATTTGCCAACACATCACAGCCAACTAATAAAAGCATTTCTCAAAGACAGGCAAGTTCTGCTGGGCTGGCCTAGCACGATGTAGTAAAATTAAAAAGCTGTTCTCCACACAGCACCCATCCAAATCTTCGTTACACTTGCAGCAGTGTATGCAATACATTGGTTGAGGGTGTTGCTTTCTGCAGAAATTCGCAGTGGGAGGGCATCGGTCAGCAGGCAGCCTCGCATTAGCAAGGGTAGTTCAGCGGGGGGCCGCAGTTTGGGTCCCTGCTTGCACCTAGTGCAGGACCAGGGCTTGCTGGTCCCCTCACGCCTCGGAGGGGACAGTTTACACACACTGCTCACTCCCTGCTGCCCTGGAGCACGCGGGCTGCCAGCCTGGGCCACCGAGCCCCCATATCCCCGGGACATCAGCGAGCATCTCGGATGCCTGAAGTCAACGTCCATCTGAGCTGAGGAAGAATTTTCCTTTTAGATGCAGCTTGTTTCCCTGAGTAACCCTCAGAAACACCACGCCTCGGCTGTGCTTCTTCAAAGCAACAACTCTGCCCCAGTTGCCTTTGCTCAGGAAATCCCAGGAGGGAGCAGCGCAAGGGAACAGCCATGCTGCTGAGCGCCTGGGGGTTAGGAACCCAGCCACACGGCAGAGCCCCAACTGTCATGCAGCAACTCTGCCGCCACAGGAGCTGCGCTGAGCTGCTTTACCTACTCCCTGCATGTCCCAATGCAAGCGCAAAAAAGCCCACACCAGACAAGGAGGGTTTCATACCTATTCCCCAGCTGCAGCGAAAGTTGTACTCTGTCCCTGAATTTGTTTTAGCTCTCCAAACCCATCGCTGTAGACAGACCCTTGGGCTCCTGAATACCTGTGTCCTTTGAAAATTAAGAGGGGGAAGGTGGCAGTTTTGAAAATTTCAGCCTTCACCCAAACCAATCTTCTGTACAAGCATGTGCAATGCCTAAGCTTGCAGATTTCCAAGGAAGAATTAATTATTAATAAGTTAATGCAATGCTGCTGTTTTTGGTCTCCTCGCAGCTGTCAGGGAGGCACAGATGCAGCACCACCTTCTGTAATTAGAATCTTTATTTTACAAACAGTGCAATAGACTGTGTTTTATCTCCTTTGATCCCTGTGTAATACAATCAAGGCTCACTAATCAAGGCTCCTTCCCCTTTGTTTGCCCTTCAAATGCTGCAGAGAGCCTCTTCCTGCTGGATATTGTCCTTATGTACATGGCACAGCGAAAACGTGTGTGATACGGAAGGCATTATAGAGAGGCTTTGTCCTGACTTTAAGGTGTCTCCATAGTGCCAACTGGCAGCACACACCAGCCTGGCCAGGTGCTGTTCTCCTAAAGATACCATTACATACCAGCAATTAACAAATCTATCAACAAATTTCTTTTACAATTCTTGGTGCTACTGACTTTAAATACACTGCAGAAGAATAATAGTGCCTGGATGGTATACAAAAACATATCTAGCCAGCAGGCCTGAAATGTGAACAGAGCAAAGCAGCTCCGCCAAACCACAGAAAGGATGGAAGCACATACAAATCATAACCCTGTGGAAAGTCCTTCAGTTGCAGCCAGAGCAGAGGATATCGCTGCGGTTGCCTGACACTTGTAACTGCAGAACACCGTCTTCAGTTGGAAACATTGACAAATCTTAACTAGGCAAGGCATTTCCAAAGGGAGACATTTTGTGTGAGCATTTCAACCACAACACTTCTGCCATTTCTGAGAAGGACCTTGGAGCAGGATTTTTTATGGGTTTTTTTTGTTTGGTTTTTTTTTTTTTTACACAGAGAATTTGTAAAGGTAGGTGAAGCTTACCTGCCTCCTAGCCTTGCTGCACTAGGCTGACTGCCTTGCTCTTTCAGCCCACAGGGAAGCACAAGACCCTCTCTCCAGTGAAACAAGGGTCAGGCCCACTCAGCTGCCTCCATCCTGGTTCTGTGCCTCAGAGCCACCTTCCTGCCCATCTTCCCTCTCAAATACGTGGAGAGAAATCCAGCAGCAAAGAGATCAGGAGGCTTTGGATCAGAATCTGCCTTGCCTACCTAAACCCCAAGAGCTCAAAAGCTTTCAGCTGCATCCTATTCACATCTTTTCCTTGTCAGCTATCCCTTGACAAGAACACAGCCTGACAGGAGGGAAGGAAGAAGGAAATTACATAAGCAAAACAAAAGTGTAATTAAATTCCCTCTGCAGATGAGCAGATCAGGTCTCAGCTGTTACTTTACTTCATTCTGTCACATTCTGGACTGTTCTTTAAGGAATCTTCTGATAAATGAAACTAAGAGGGCAGCTTAAGGTTTCCTTTTTCCAAGGAGTGCCAACTGTCTGGTCTCTTTTTTTCTCTCCACTCCGGCTGTCTTATGCCATTCTTGCTAACATGAGCATTGACTGGGTGAAGCACAAAGCATCTATTTTCAAGGTACTAAAATGAAACCACTAAAACCATGGCTGAATTATGCAGGAAGAAAGCATGTTTCCACCAAGTGTCAGCCTCCCTGGGGTATAGTCCTGAGCTGTCTTAGTGACTGCTTGCAGCAGTAACAAAAATGCCAGCTGACTGATACTGTTGGCATTTCTAAGGCATCTCATCAATCACAGCTTAAGTCTTTCCCAGTGAGTAACTTAGGAAAACAAGGCCATTCCTCCTGCTCATCCTGCTCTGATGATTTTCAGTGGCTTCATTATTCTGAGGTACCGACAGATGCTTTGTTTCTCCCGTGGCACAACTTCTAGGTGCAAACTACATTTGATTTAGCGCACAGATTAATTCCTTACCCCATCTCGCTTCTCTAATTGGAAAAAGGCCTGAAGCAAATTCAAGGAAAATTGTCCATGCTTCCTTCTTTCATAATAAAGCTCTGCTATTTTTAAAAAGCACACAGAGGATGTTCATGGTAAGGTAAGTTTTCAACACTTGAAGGAGAAAGAATGTGAGGTTCTAAAGAGAACGCTAAGCATTATCATACTAAACTGCTATACTCTTGTTCAAGGTTATTAGGCAGAACAACCTGAAGAAGTGGGGAAACTAGATCAACTCCAGATATCTTATCCGCAGGCAGAATATCATCCTGACTTTCCTGGAGTGCTTCAAGAGACCAAGACAAACTCAAGAGGCTAAGGTCAGTTAAAGCAGATTAGATCTTTCAAGAAATCAAATGCAAATTACTGACCTACAACAGGCCTCCACATCCCATGTCCAACAAGAATAGTATTTTTGCTCAATTTTTGATAACTTATTTGCAATACATGCAACCTGAGACATTGCAAGGCTACTACAAAAAGTGCTGAAATAGTTCAAATCAGTAATCTAATCACTTACATGGAAAAATTACCTTCTTTTTCAGATACTTTTAGCAGGTGGCTATGAAATTCTGGCAGGCAATTTATAAGAAAACTTTTCAAGACTCGTAAAATGAATAAGCGTAAATCCAATTTCTTACATAAAATTATGTCTAATTTTCTCTCAGCATTCTGATGAGCTGAAAGCTATGGCTTGTTTTTTGGGGGTGCAAAAAAAGGAAACAGCAAAGTCTTAAATTTAGGAATAGAAATTATGAGCTTTCAAGAAAGTTGGAGGGAAAAGGAAGTGAATCTTTCAACTCAAAAATGCAAGGTAGACAGGAAATCCTCAGTGTTAAATCCTCAGCAAAGACCACACAACGGTACAACCAGGCTTAATGCATTAACAGCTTTATTTCTCAACTTTTAACTTTGTAACATTTAGCAAAGGTTTCAGAAAGTAATTCTTTCATACAGCTGTTTAGTTTACTTTCAGGGCACTTGATTATTTTGGTTTGGGGTTTTTTTTTTTAGCTAATAGGAGAATGGCAGTGATAGTTTAAAAAAAAAAAAAAATTACAGCTACAGCAGAGGAAAACTGTCCCTGAATACCATTTCATGTCCATGACAGAGTTATTTCTGAAATTCAGACTCCAAAACCTATCAATTTAATGCATTAGATGGATTTGCATGCATTTAAATTCATTACTTAAAATACCAGCAACTGTGCTCATGCAAAATTAACATGCACACACACTTGCCTACATTCACTCATTACAATTTAACTGACCCTTATTAAGAGCTACCAGTGTTTTCCCAGGTTGTGGAAGTGATTTACATAAACGATCCCTAAGAGGGGGAACTAGGGCTGCAAGTTTTGCCTTCCTCAACCTACTTTAAAATCTCACCAAAAATTCTAGAGGAACCAGTTCCTCATCTTGGAAGCAATGTTTCAGACCACGAGCAGCTACGCTGGAACACACCAGCAGCAGCCTGTATGGGAACGTGTTTCTGCTCAGTTCAAGAAACAGTAGGCTTGGTTCAGTTTGACTATCACAGAACGATTTCTCATTATATTAGCCACAGAGTTAATTGGTCTTATTTAGGAAGGCATTGAATATGAAATGGAATGGCTTTACAAATATTGCAGTATCCTTAATGACACAGATTTTGAGAGTATTGTATCCTATACTTTTGGGAGGACTTTGTAAATGCAGTCGGACAGATGGTTGGATGACTGCATATCTATACAGTTTATTAACTGTATGAGTTACTAATGATCATATTTCCAGCCAGTTTTACCCACTGCTTCTAGCTTTTATGCTCAAATCTGCACATGCAATTGCTTAATCCCTGCACTCAAGTGCTCACCCCTCAACCTCACATAACCCAGATCCCTGCATGCAGTCAGTCAGTGCAGTTCCAGTAAATAGGGTAGTGCGAGGGAGCAGACAAAGATGTCATGCTGGCGTGCGCTCAGCGGGTGCGGAAGCTGGCTACTGCTTCATCTTTTGTGCCCACAAATCCCCAGTCACAGTTCCAGAGGACAGCTTTCCAAAGCCTGTCTTCTGGTCTTAGGTATAATTTAAACAACAATCATTCCAGGAAAAAAAGATGAACTATTAAAGCATTTCTACACTATTTAAGAAGGTCTAAGTAATGACATGAATTCAAGTTGCTAAATGAGTTGAGGCTTACAGTTAAACATGTCACTTCAAGGAACCACACTGCTCTGCAGTCCCTGAACGTTTGGCCTTGGGGCTCACACAACTGTGCTACATACCGTCACACAGAAACAAAAGTCTGACCTTGTTCACTTGTCCTCAGACATCCCTCCCAACTGTAGTGAAGCAGAAAAATGTCAGATTCTGTGGAAACAGCACTTAGGAAACAGCAAAATTTTTATTACTTGAAAATTCAAATGGAATTGTTAGGATAGAGTTGGTTTTGGAGAAAGACTTGGGGACCTATAGGTTCAGTTTAAAAAACCTTTATATGTCTTCCTCTAAAACCAAGCTTATATTTGATCGCTTCTGTAAAAAAAACATATTTTGTCAGAGAGTCAAACTAACAGCAACACACTTCTTTAAAAAAAAAAATAATTCACAGAGTGACAACTGACTTGTGGCACAATGTTAACCCTGACGTCAAATCCTGACAATAATTTTATTGTAAATAGGAGTAATAAATGTTTGCCTATCTCAGCTGCAAAGGACATACAGCTTATATGATCCAAACAATTGCCAGTAATACGCACAAAAGTAAGGAAAAAACATTATCCAGATTACTGAAGGGGCAACCTGCTGCAAGATGTTTATATAGTATAACTTGTAGGAATATTCGTTTATCTATTTGCTTAATACAATGTCCAGTACATGAACATTATACTTTGCACCATCTTATTTACTACAGGGAAGAAGGTTAGGTCATTTTCCTTCTTGAAATAATTAAGTGTAGCACCGCAGAATCCTTTTGAGGAGATTTGCAACAGAAAGTGCCTTTAAATAATTCCACAGGTAACTGCATTAAAATAAATCCTCAGACACCGGACATTTAACAAAGAACTTGGAAAAAAACAGCAGGCCCCTCCTGAGAGAGGGCAGTGTTTTCTTGTCCCAGGTTTTTGTAGTTTTCAAGCCAGCAGTGTCCACGGCACACCATTTTGTTCTATGGCTCTTGTAACCACAGTAAGAAAATTTTCTTGTACTTATAACTAGATTAATTCCAGTTTTTCATGTTGGAGTAAACCTTTAAGGGACTAGAAATATAATACAGTCTGCACTGTCATTTCACCCAGGTCTCCCAATGTTACAAAAAACACTGATGTCATCACAAAACTTTAAAGGGAAGCTCATTAAACAAGTGCGGGAAATGAACTGAAAACGCCATGTTCCTGTGGACAACTGTGGTGTTGGACCCTGAAACTCACCCTGTCAGCACACAGAAAAGGGATCTTCCATTTGCAGCAGACAGAACTGTCAGAACTCAAAAGCCACCGTGGAGGAAACTGGGTCAGCCCCACAGTGAGGAAAACCCCAGGAAAGCCCATCACCACCAGCATCAGTGAAAGAACACAGCTTCCTGCCTCCATTTGGGGTGCGGTATTTGTGTTAAATGGGGCACTTCTAAGAAAATATTTTAAACAGGTGTTATTTCAGTGTTGCCTTCTCTTGAGGCAAAATAGGTAAAATATACAAAGATTATGATAATGAGATGTATGCGCAAAAAAGAGGGGGGAAAGGAAAGAGAAGTGTCCTGCATTTTAACCAGCAATTACAACATACACAGCAGGAATCGCTGCGGTCACCCCATACATAGGAAGCACGGAGTGGGGCAAGCATGTTTTCCCTAAATGACGTTATAAGAGAAGCAATAGGATGTGGCAAAATCACTGGGTACAGAAACTCAAGCTTCGTAACATTTTGATGGTCTTTGTTAGTGCTGACAGCTATGAGGGCACTGCCTTGTTTGAATTACACCAGTTAACACTTTTCAAAACAGTGGCAAGCTTAGAAACACTGCACACCTGGTCTCCAGTTTCACTGAAACGTTACGTCAGCCTCGAGCTGACCACGGCAGCGTGAGCCCCAACAATCTTCTTTCTATTTAGCACTTACTGGGCATCAGCAGCCAGCAAAGAGATTAACTACAAACCAGGCTTTCAATAGCCATCGTGGACTTGGTTCAACTTCGTAGATTTTTTTTGATTTTGACAATTTATCGCTTTTCAGACTGAACAATAATCATTTGTTTCTACATGAGTCATGAAAACCTGAATGGAAAAGCCAAAGTGATGAGAGCTTTCATCACGTTCTTTAAACATACTTAAGCTAAGAGCTGGAAGTGGCGGCGCCAGTAAATCAATGATTGCTGCCTGCTCATTAATCTTTATGCCTACATTTCTACCTGTGAGGAGCAGGCAGCACTTCTAACCATGCCCACAGTCCCTCTGAGGTCAGGGTAACCCTCCAAAGAGGGCAGCAAGATGCTATTGAAAGGCTTCTCCTTCTGGCACAAATCACTGTGGCATAAACATCAGAAATATTTTTCTCCTGCACTCTGCTGTCATCTACATGACTGTATTTTTTACCCTTAGACCCATTACAAGCATAATGGAGAACACATAAATGAATGCACAATGATTACAGATATTTATATGCATCCTGCTACTAAGAGATCACGCCTATAATTCATATGTGGTAAAGCCACAAAATTATGAAGGTCTTCCTACCACTGCCATTTATAATCCAATGGGAATCCATTATGTTTTTATTTCTCGTGTTACAAGAGGCAATTTACGATTGACTGTATATCACATTATGTTTTAGAGGTGATGATAATGTAAAAGCAGCCGGACCTCAAAATGGAATAACTGATTCAGGCTAAATGCTGTGTCACAAAAAGTATACTTGGTTCCTTAGAGAAATAAGAAACTACAGGTAAAGCTTTTGAAACTTTAGTTACGGCACCCATTTTAGAAAATCACCTTCACCAAAATAATCTCTTTCTGGGGTCATTTAATTTAATTTTCCTTTAGGAGCAGAGGTGTGGTTTTATTTGACTTTTTTAATCACAACCAAACAACAAAATCAGCCTATTTCAGAAGCTTTAAAATAGCCTGTTCTCTAATCTTTCAGTCTGGTCATTCCCAAGCCATTTTGTGATCAATACTGAGCTGCTCCCAGCCCAAATGGAGATTTCAAGACTGCTACTATTTATCTACCTCCTAATTGCGTTATGAGGCATAAGCTCTCGGTGCACTTACTTGCACTTGAGTTACTGTGATGACATCACTAAAAGAGGCCAAGAATTAATGAATTACCTAGCAATAAAGTAACATTTGTGATAATAACTATCCTACACCCACCACAAAAGCTGCATGCCACTCCTGAATGTGAGACACAATATGAATGTTCCTTTATCTTCGTTATTATTATTGGTTTTGTCATTATTTCTAAGGGTAGGTGTTCTGTTACATTCATTTTGTCTCGTAGCAGCAATATAATTTTGTTCATCCTTTGCAAACCTACCACATTTTAATTTTCAGCTTCTTAAGTTTCCAATATGAAGGATAGCATTGCCGTATTCTGGTTACGGTTTTTTAAAAGCTGTAAATTCTGTTCTCTGTTGAAGGGCTGCTTTTCTGTGGGTACAAGAATTTCAGAGCAGATTCATAAAAATTGACAGCTAGCTAAACTTTATACATTTTGACCTCACTAAGGGTTCAGTTTCACCTGCAGTAGACCATTTATATTGGCATAATGTGTTACACAAGTATAGCTGAAGTCAAATTACGCTTAGTAAGCTAGACTATATTTTTAAAAGAAGATGAAATAATGGCTGTAATATTTAATGTGCCACTTAACTGTCACATTAATAGTAAATCTATCAGAAAAGATGACAGAGCTACAATGATTTAGCAGTTACCAATCCAGACCATTAGAGCTTTTTGAGTAGCACCAGTGAACAGCATTATGGGACCAATTCACATCATTTCTCATAGGGAACATTCATCCCTTGAAGTTCCTCAACAGTCCCAATTAAATGGGACTTGTTATGAGGCTATCCAAAGTCAGTTGCGGTACCAGAATGTGGACCTAGCAAGTGTAAAGCATTACTCCATTTCCCAGGTTTGAGTGGGATATGCCTCTTGACGTGACTTCTATGCAACATCTGAACGATCTGCAGGCTGTGCTACTCCTACAGTACCTAAAGACAGACAACTCCTTCTCAGCGTCGGCCAGGAATTCCTGCTTAGACTCACCTGCGCTAGCAGAGGTGAACTGTTTTCAGTCAGACCACTTCCCTGAAGCAACTCGGCGAGTATCTCGGAAGTGTGAGAGAGGAGAGGGGCCAGGACACAGGACCAGGGTAGCCCAGCCTTAGATCGGATTCAGCTGCTGTGAAGCTGAATACCTAGAGGGGAAGAGCTGAGGGCTGAGTTCAGTTTCCACAAAGTCTCCAGCAGCTGCTGACTGCAAGTACAGGTAACAACTTTCCCATGCTGTACTTTCACACCAAAGTGTTAAGGTCTAAACTGTCTGAATCTTATTATATAACGTACAAGTTATAGTCTAAGTTTAACTTAATACGAAGTAATAATTACATCTGAATTATAAAATATATATATAAAGTTATGATTTTAAAACCATTTGTTAAATATTATCTCTTTTAAAATTTTTCATTGTTGAAATGGAAAAACAATGTTAAGTTTGCTTGCTGCATTCAACGCCTGATCTACTTCTTGTAGGTCTTGTCATTTAGTACCTCTTAACTGAGGGTCCTAAACCCATCTGCACTGCATTTCATGTCAGTTATCATTTAGTATATCCTTTAACTCACTGAAGGTAAAAACAGCCAAGAACTGAAAATTCAAAAAATAAGCTAAAAATTCAGGACAGCAAAAGACTTAAAAATGCAGGTCAAAATAAATCCTGGGCTAATTTATGATTTTTCTATAAATCCAGCATAATTCTTAAGTTTACCTGTGCTGTGCTTACAAAAAGGCAAGTTTTGTTTGCAGGTAACTTAACAAAGTATTTTCTTTAGTTGTCAGCATTTTACACTGGGACTTGAACCATGCTTAGAGTCGCATGATATTTGAAGGAAATAAATTATTTTCTTGACTTTGATTTACCCTTTCCAAGGAGTTGCTTTGAAGTGGCTCAGAAACAACAGACTTACGTGGGATGTGCTGAATTTTTAAATTTCTTTTCTAATGAAGGATAAACTATGAATTTTAAACTTTGTAATTAATCTCTTTTTCCTGTAATGTGGTTAAGGCACTAGTTTCAATACAAACCAGAGTAAATTATACTAGTGTGTCGGCCTGAAAATGAGGTGCATTTTCACTGTTACAGCAGTGTGCCACAACTTCCAGAAAGGAACAACAGGCTGCCAAGTAAAAATGACAAGGAAGAGATTCCTATCAAGGCTTCAAAAATGTCAGCGAAGGGAACGACGCTGGTTTAACTAGTTTGGTTCTGTAAACATTTTGCCATTTCAATGAAACATCTCTGGTAGTAGAAGGGGGAGGAAATGTTGCTTTTGTTAAATATTCAGTGACACATTTCAAGCCTTCTCCAGGAGTCTATTTTAATTTTATTTTTATTATCATCCTGACTACATAGCATTTCATACTGAAATGGTGCTTTCTTCTTCTTATATTAAGCAAGCCCAATGTTGGACAAAGGTGCAAATTTATCTCCCACAGTCTAATGCTTGAACTTTGATTGAGCTTCTGAATGTTTCAGGAATGTCAACCCCAAGCTCTCTTCACTCACCAAGGAAAACCGCAATTGCCCAAATAGCCGCCTTTTTATGGAAAGACAACAGCTTGAGCTCCACCATGCCCTATCTGTCCCTTAATTCACTTTAAAGGCTGCCGATACAGGTTTAGCAGATGCTAAACGTGACCCACGTACCATTTTTCCCTTGGGCACTGAACATTGTTCTTCAGCCACGTGCTAGAACAAGAGAAAAGCTCCACAGCTGATTACAAACATCCTGACCTATTTGATCATTTGGATTAGAAAGCCTCTAAAGATTATACATGAAAACACACTGGTTTACAATTAGCTCCTTCAGGCTGTATACTGTATAAATTTGTGCTTGGTGCACTCTGTGGAAAACAAAGCTTGAAGCCCTTGTTTCTATCTTTAGTACTGGCTTCTCCCAGTAATAAGTTTCATGGCCACTGTGGTCTGCTCAGAAACTCAAGAGCCTCTGGCCACAGATAACCATCCACTAAGTAACCTTAAATGTTATCCTCTCAGGGTGAAAAAAGTGTGTTTAAGATTAGTCTGGCTTTCAGGTCACATTCTTGCATCCTTCCTGAACTCCCGTTTCCCAGGAGATTCCGCTCGGTGATGGATACAATGTGTTTTTCCTCTTGTTCCTAAAAGTCAATTCATTCATCACACTAGGTGGGGTACATTTTTCAAGCACTGGAAAGAGAGCTGGTCAGCACAAAACAGCGTCCATGAAAGATAAAAACTGTGGTGAAAACAGACCTGGGCTAGTATCGAGGAAGAGTCCAGAGCAGTGCACAAAAACCTCTCCACCCAGACAAGAGACCTTGTATCGAGCAGCTCACTGCACCTCCCTCTCAAAAACTCTGTCCCAACTGATGTTCTAATTGTTACGATGCATTAAAGGTTTATTAACATTAACCTGGAATATCACCTAAAAAAATCCAGAATTTTCTCTCGTGTTTGAGGCCTATTCAGAGAAGGCACCCAGAAAGAAAACTGTTCCATGTTCCGCCTGGATTAGCATTGTCTACATAATGAACCCAACTTCATAGACAGAAATTATTACAAGTATTTTCCACATAACTTTTTAGAAGACAATGACTTTTCTCCACATATATTTTCTGCTTCATGGTATCTACACTCATCCTCTTAACACTCCCATATAAATGCCAAAAAAGATCTTTTAGAAAACACAGACCAGCTCTCGCTACAAGTGAAGTCGTATATGCCACTATAAGATATGCCTCACCATTTACTCTTTCACGTTACAACCAAAAGGAATTAGGATGTAATTAACACACATCAAATAAAAAAAATACCCATAAGATTACTAAGAAAATTTCCTTTTAAAATCAGAGGGAATTAATAATAGGGTTTGTCTTTGCACAGTACAGATATTCACATTTACAAAAAAGTCCTCAGTAATGAAAGATTTTGCTATTTTACGTACGGCTGTGACTTTGGGACAGGTCACAAAACTCAAGGAACACAGTTCCTATAGGAACTATAGGGGAATCTATAGGGGTAGTTATTATTGCACTCGATTGTTTTAAAACTCAGGCTGCTCATATGAAACAAAATGCCAGAATACATTTTGAATTCAGAATTAAAAGCACCATTACACTATCAGCATAGAAAAAAATTAAACCCTAAAGATGAAACCCTTCTACTGCTGTTGATTTTCCTGTATCACTAATCTACATGTTCTGTTATTTAATCTACCAGTGTGATCATTGATTTTAATGGGCCAATGCTAATGATACTGTGTTTTAAAAGCTGTCCTTAAATACAGAAAAAAAGACAGACAGATGTTATAGCCACAGAAGAGACACTAACAGGGCAGAAGATGTCTCTCTGCTGAAGTCATATCAGCATGCAAGGTGATTACCATATCTTGGGTCACAACAGCTCTTCAGGAGGGGATTTCAGATGTAGAGAAAGTGGGACACAACCCTTATCTATTGCAGAAGCTGACACACACAGCAAAGGGAGTATGTTTTATTTTTAAAATGGGACTCTTCTTTTTCCCTTCTATTTCTAAAACATATTAGCATTAAAATACTATACCAACAGAAAAAAAAAAACAACAACAATTCTCTCCTTTTCCTTAAATTTTGCTTTGTTTCCCCAATGGCCAGTTTCTAAAGTGTGAAAAAAAAACAATTGCAATAGAGAAAAGCCCACTTTAAAGGTATAAGTTTAACATTTTACAACAGTCTATACCTTATTTCAGCAAAAGTCCAAACACAATGTACTTCCTGTCCCAAGCTCCGTTATCCAGCGGAAATCCTTTCGATAGAAGCACAGATGGGTCAAAACAAACCAGAGCTACTGTATTCAGAAAGAAAAAAACAAAATCCCATTCCCACATACTATTTTATTCAAAGTGTATTTGACAGCATTTACTGGCATCCAGATTGCATCTTCCCCTTGCAACACGACACGTGGCTTTAACTGAATGCCTTCAAAAGGCTGAGAAATTAGTTGCTTATTTTCTTTTCAGCAAAAATCTCCTATTGTGACCAAGGAGGGGGGACATTTCATAGGTCATCCACTAAGCAAGCACATGCAACAAATGTCATGGGAAATACTTGGGGTACTTGAACTCCAGAGCACCACCTGGCAAGATCAACGCAGTTTCACTCTGTGACAGATGGACAGAAACGGTCACAGAAAGGTCATCAGGGAGCAGAATACCTCACACCTGACTTCATCGGGTATGTTCCACATTTTGCTCTCCTAAGCTTCAAAGATCCTTTGGCCCTACAGATCCCTACAACAACCGTTAAACCCATGAAGAGAATGAAGAAGAAACCCTTGACAGCAAGCAGGCCTGCCCTGAAGGGATGGTAGGAGTTCAATATGTGTATGGTATACATCTTTGCAGCATCACCAGTTTAGGTTTTTATTACTGGTGAAATGCTTTGTGAGTATTTGCATCATTTATACAACTGGAAGTAACTAACACTAAAGAGTTATATAATGCATATAACAAAATGTAACCAATCCAATTAAAACCAGAAGTCAGCTTCTGCTTTCCAGAAAATGAAGGCAGCATTTGATTTTAAATGGTAATAAAAGCCTTTAAAATCACCATTGTATTCCTTACTACTTCAGAAAGATACACTTCCAAGTCATATCAGCCTCCGGTAGTAAAGCCAAAATTCAGATCACCTCACTCATGCTAGCAGTACTCCTAAAGGAAATGGGACAATTCTCCCCAACATGGGGTACAGAGCTAGTTGTATTATCATAAAATTGTGGGTCATAGATCAGAATCCAAAATGAAAAATCTAAGCCATCCTTAAAGAGATATGATACACAAAAACTAGGAAGTCAATAAGGAAATCAATAGGTAATAATATTTAAGTTGATCACAGATTTGTTTCATAGAATCATAGAATCATTTAGGTTAGAAAAGACCTTTAAGGTCATAAAGTCCAATCATTAATCCAGGTCTGCCAAGTCCACCACTAAACCATGTCCCTAAGAAGCACATCTACACCTTTTTTAAACACCTTCAGGGATGGTGATGCAACCACCTCCCTGGGCAGCCTGTTCCAATGCTTGACCATCCTTTTGGTGATATTCAGTCACAGAATTTAAAGTAAGCTCACTTCTAAAACTTCATTAAGCTACAGCCAGCTAAGTCAATAAAAATGTTACCCCGGTGCCTTCAACCCCTTGCAGGAGTGGAGAAAGAGCACTTTGTAGGCTAAGTCTGAACTGAACATTTCAAACCAATGTGCCGTCTGCACAACGCTGAGCACAACAGGGCCCTATTTCATTCTGGACATCATAATAAACTTCATCAGCAAATGGTCCCAGCAGGTCTGATCGTTGTTTGTGGCACTGCACACGTTTTTGTAGATGAGGTGCCAATGAAGCTAACATGAGGCGGTTTAGTCACATAGCAGCAGAACAAGCTCCTACATCACACTGTCCTAGAGTGGCTTATGGTATGCGTATCCAGTCATCCCAGAAAATATTTTTGGCCTTGGGTGGGCTATAATTATTGTTGCTGGGAAAAATCAGCAAAGCAGGAATGCCCGATTCAATCACCCTAGATGCCCTGGTATCGCAGGAGGGGGACTGCTCCCTTCTGCTCTTCAGAGGTTTGAGAGGCACGGTTTCATCTGCAGCACAGAACAATCTGGAGGTGCTACAGAAGCAAGCAGCACCAGAGAAAAACCAGAGGAGCTGCAGGAGGGAGCAGGGGAAGGATGTTCAGTGCACATGGACTGGGCAGGGAAAAAGGAGGAAAAGCAGTGTGCTGGCTGGAAAAGGAGGGGGTGAGATGGGAACCCATAAACAGCCAAATTAAAAACAAATTCTCAACTTTGTGACAGGAATATCTGCAGTCACCCAACCATCACCACTTGTTTAGTCCCAGCAATTCCCTTCAAACCAGCATGCCAGACCACTCCATGCCAAGGAATATCTCCAGCACCCCAGGCTCTTGGCTACACCTTCTCAATAAAGGTGCATGCAAATACACTGCTCTGCCTAATAGGCACAACTTCTGCTAGGAAGTAGAAGAAAGAAATTTTCTGACATTCCAGCAATAAGCAGAATCAAGCAAAGATTGTTAGATCATTAAATTCTTTAGTTTTCACAAACCATACATTTATACTTCAAACTATATTTGTCCATATTTATTAACAAAGGCACATGACATAGTGGCCTCATTTTCTCAAATGCTAGTTGGTCTCTTGATCTGTAAAGGCAAATCAAAACCCGGAATTTCTCATTTTCCTGATTTGTGATGCATTAAGCCCTTGTTGAATAGTTCAACTCTCTGACTACAGCTGCTCTTTATTTTCCTCTCTACCTCCAGACTGTCAAGCCAAAAAAAGCACAGCATTTTTTCAAACACAGCCAAGACACCTGAACTGGTGTCTAACTACTGCAAAAGAAGTAAATCCACATTCAGCTTTTATTCAAGCTATTGTAAAAAGTGTTTACACAACTGTTGTTTACAGCCTTAGCAGAAGCTCTTTATATTTACACTTGTATAATTATCAGAGATAAGTCCACTCAAACAGTGTAAACTGACCCATCATAAAAAAAAAGAATAATGTTACAGGCTTTCCTGCAGTGTATTAAATATCTCAGCCTGCCTATAGAAGCAGCACCACTGTCAAATCATGCTCAGGTACCCATTGTTTTAGTCTTAATTTGACCTCTCTTAAAACAAATCTACTTTTTGTAATGATAGCAGTAACATCTTTTTATTTTTTTTTCCTCCAGATAAGACAGGACAGAAAATCTTTGCTATGACAGTCAAAGAGTACATGGGAAACAATACTCTGTGACACACAGATGTGCTTCCTTATTTTAGTGCTAGACAAGCTGTCCCGCGCTGGGCTGGAGAAGGCATCTTTTACCCACAGTGAAATCCCACACAGTCAGGACCCCCTCCCACTTGAACTGAAATGTTCTCTCCAGAGCCACGCCACATGCATTTTCTCTCCCCACCCAGATGGAAGCCACGAAAGAGCATCACCCACAGCCAACAGCACATTCCAGCTTGTTGACTCACTGCATTTCACTGCTGTTGGGTTAGGTGCCTTTTTGTTTCCAACAAGCCAGATTTTTAAAATCTGCTCACATCTAATGCTTACACTTCAGAACACTTCTGCACTCATTTCCTACGTGCAGCCCTAGCTGTGGTAATGCTCCACAGGGATGGTTACAAATGGCTCATATTTTATCCAAGCCTCCCTTAAACCAACCTTTCTGAAAACGTAAAGGAAACACGTAGAAGGCATTTCTCACTGTGCTGCTGTACACCTGCAGACGCCGGCCAAGGTCGGGGAAGGAAACAACAAAATTCTTCAAGAAAGCCAGTTCCTTTGTCATCGGAAACCCTGGGCAGGAAACACTGGAAGCATCATAAGAAAGTTTTTCTAATGAGATCTTAGTTCAGCCTTGCTGAAGCCAAATCCAGATGATCATCGTAGGTCCCTTCCAAGTAAAATAGTCAATTCTATTCCATACAGCTTTGAGGAAGAAATGCGCTAACATTCAACTATTTCAGTCCAATATTCAAAGAGGCCAGATCCTCACGTTCACAGAGTTTCTGTGCTTCAGACCACAGAAACAGCCCCAGAACGCTGGGTTGAGGGGAGGGCAGGGTAAAGGTCTGGGTCAGACCTGCTCTGGCTGAACTGCCCCATCCACCGAAGGGCCTGGATTTGGGATCTGTTGCTCTGGGGTTTGGCCTCGGCAGCCTTCAGAGGAGGCTATCAGTTACTCTGTAACACAAATTATATTAATTACCAGCTGCTTTATTTCATACATACTTGAAGCACATTTAAAAATACTGCACTTACTGTGCCTATAATACACAAAGGGTGGGTTTTTTTGAAAATCCTAGTGTTTTGAAAATATGCCTTTTCTTTTTAAAGTTAAATCAGCATAATTTTCTGCTGTGTTAAACTGGTGACAAGTCAAAATAGCTGTAAATCTACTTGCAGTAATTCAAGAACATTTACCTTTCCTCTTGTTTATTGTAAATATATCTTTACACTATAAATTAATTTAGTGGCATACTTTTTCAGGAGCACGCTCAGAATATAGATCCTAATAGAAGTGTTCATGTACAACCTCTGCAAACCAGCAAGATCAATCATTTTTCTGTTTCTCTGAATTTCCAAAATTAATGTAAATCCTGAAAAGTCAAAGCAAGGATTTAATTGTCCTAAATTTTCCATTGTGCTTTTAAATATACATATTCCCTCCTTTGCGATTCTGTTTGGATGTTAGTAACCAACTCTTATTCTTTTTAACCTCTGTAAAAGAGCACAGGGATGGGCACAGCATAACCATTTGTACATGCAAGATGAAATATCAGCAAAAGAAAATTTTCCAAGGCAGATATATTTCAGCATGAATCATTAATTCCTAAAGCTTGAGTCTTTTCATTATTCATTACACATTTTTCATTCTGCATTATTCCCTCAGTTAGCAGAGTTGCAATGAGATCCGTACAGCTCCAGAGTGTTAGCATGTAGCTGGGAAGACCAGTCCCATGCCCCAGCACTATCAAACTGAGCAATTCACAGGTAACCAGAAGATTAAAAATGACTTTTCCACTGCATTGCAAAGATCATAGCCACTGAAATTTGGCATTTTATAGACCAAGCCCTTCAATCTCTGTTGAAGGTTTCTAGTGTTGACTAGTTTCCCTGACTAGTTGCAGGATACTTCTTTATGCCAAAACTACAAACAAGAAAACCTAAACCCAAATCCAGATGTCATCAGATCTTCCATCACACTTGTGCTGTCGGAAGCTACAAATATATTTATTCAATTATAAATATATTCCTTCCATTAACAATTAAATGTTATTTTATCAGTTCTAGGGAAAGACTGAAACTTTATATTCCACATTCCACCGTAGTGGCTAAATTCAAACTAGTGAAATCAGAGCAGCTTCACTGCAGAGGAGACAACATCATAGCAGAGAATGGCCTTCAGCATTTAAATAAAGGAAAATACTAGCTGCTGTTGCCTCCACAAAGATGGCTCAGTTTCAATGGGTTGTGGGAAAAAAATCTATACTGACTGATTTCCAAGCCATTAGGATTTCTAACACATACACTCACTGGCTAAAAGAGGCACAATGCAGACTGCCGGATAGAACAATACGTGGGGGACTGTCAGCGATACACTTAAACCATCTGCATTTGCACAGTGTTTGGCAGCAAAACCAGAAATAAGGCAGCCTAGGTCTGAGGGTATAATAAAGAGAGTGGATATAAATGAGTAAAAGTCACTGAACCGGTTTACAAGGCATTAGTGCATTGGCTCCCAGACTCCAGCTCCTCAGCAAGAATTCTTTCAGAGCAGCTCTCTCCACTCTCCTTTTGGCAAACGCTCAGACATGCTCAGCCCAGTGGACAGATCCACAAACAGCTTTTATAGAAAGCACGTGTACTGCCTTCCCTTTTCCCTTGAGCTACTTTAACAAAACAAAACCTCAGTCTGAAATCCTGTGCCCTTGGGAAAAGGGTGGCAGCAATTTGAGACTCGGGTCCATCTGATCTCTGTCGCAGAAGCCTGTGGAGTCTCACACACAGTCTGTGCCGTGCAGCGGAGCCCAGACCCCACGCCTCGCACTTCTCCATCCCGTCACTGGCACCTCACACATCAATAGCAGGGTGTTGCAGCCTCTCTCCCACTCCATGAAACCATATGCCAGAGAGATCTGGCCAGCCCCAACCGTGATCTGCCAACCAGCTGGGGCTGGCACGCCGTGCTCCCAGCAGGGCCATGGCTGAGCAGCAGCAAGACAGCACGTGTGTGCACGCGCCTCAATAAAGCACAGCCGAGCATTGCTGGAAGGTGCTCCAAGCGCAGCAGCAGAGCTCTTCTGCCCACCCCTGCATGATGAAACTGGGGGGGAAGGGAGAGGTGATCCATGACCTGGTTCAGGAGACACTAACGTCAATGGCATGACTTCACACGTGGAGATTAAACCACTGGAGTGTAGGCAGTTCAATGTAACAAGATAAAAGGAATATCTAGAGACCTCAAGGGGCATCAATGAAAGCATTTCAGATATGGGTCACCTCATGTCCTGTAAACACCCAGTGCAACTTCCCTTCCAGGAACTTGTTTATTTGCAGACTCATCTAGCACAGAACAAAGCACTAGTGAGACACACGCCTTCTCTGGCAAGTGTGCAAGCGGATACAGTGCATAAGCGTTGGGAAAGACACTGAGGAGAATGGCGCCCCAGCATCACCCTGAAAGCAGCCCCAACTGTGTGACATACACTTTATTGTACCTGCTCTTTCCACCTCAGTACCATATAATCTTACTCTCAAGATAAAACTCCTGCTGCACTTGATTAGCCACACGAATCCCAGCACCACAGAGCTATTTGTGTGCTGCAGCTTTTGGGATGACATCTTTCCGATGTCTGGAATGGTCATTTGGTATAGAGCCTGCAGTTCAAGCAGTAACCTGACTTTTTATCTCCCCTGAGGCTCTCACAGAACAGTAAAAGGCAAAAAAAAAATAGGTTTCAGTGGTTTTTGAAAGAAAAATCAACATCATTTCAACCTTTATTAAAGTTTATCTCAAATCTTCTGTTTTAGAGCTCCCTAGCAGACGTGCAACTTCAGAACAAGTCAAACAGTGTTGCTGAGCGCAGGGACCGAGGTCTGCTGCCCTTGGTCACCCTACCCACCGAAGTCAGGAGCTTGCAGCCAAGAGTTTCAGCTGGCAACATCTGACCCATCAATGGGGAGAATGTCATATGAAAGCCCGTATCAGGATGGGCATGTGTGTTATGTAAATAATGTAGGAAGGAAGGAGAGAAGGGCATATCCCTCCTTCCCTCCAGCTCCGTCCTGCTGATATGCTGCATCCCTTACAGAGCAACGAATCGCAGCACACAGTCAGGACACGAGCACAGCGTCCAGAGAAAACACAGGACAAGGCTCAGAGGGAAACCTCCCCAGTCCCTCTTGCCCCAGCAGCTCCACAGCACTACCCCTCCATCACCTACTACAGACTCTGGTTCTGTTTATTTTTAAAATTAATGCCACAGGCATAAAGAGTGTTTGCACTGCAAACTTTACCAAAAAATTAAAATGGATGTTGTCCTTCTCATTTCAAACCTGGCATAATAGAGAGAGAGAAAATCTTCTACACCAAAACATGAGCTTCCCATTTACATTACCAGAGGTGAACACTGTGCTGCTTCTACAATCAGCAGTGTTAATGAATGAAAGGTAATGATTTTCATCATTTTGGTTTAAGTGGGAGAAGAAAAGACTGTGTTGCTTTGCGTTTCTATTTTAAGGGACATTTCAATTAAAGCAGATATGTTCTTTGGGAGAAAAAGTTTCACTGAAATGACCGTTTATCAAAAAACATTTCTGGAAAATATTTAATTTCTGCATTAGAGTGGCTCTTCAAACTCAAATCACATATCAAGGTTAATGTGCCTGAGTTAGCCTGCAACCTTGCTTGTTAAAATCCCCGCAGATTGTGTTTTCTATGAACAAAACAAAGGGATTCATGATTCCTTTCTTTCAGTCCATTGGTAAGGCAGTTCCGTTTTACAGCTCCTGCTCAGGGTGCTACTAAGTTTTAGTACAATATGGGCACATTTTCTAACATCTATTTTTTCCTGTAATTTCCAAACAAGGAAACAAGATCATTTGGGATCAATCCCTGCTGAGCATTTTAGACGCAAATCCTGCAGTCATTAGTCTTTATGCAGCCAGAGGTCTCATATAAGATGAGAGATTTGCCTGATTATGGAGCATTGGATTTAACCTTCCACGAGAGATCCAGTTTAATGAAATGCATATGGTACAGCCACAACAGTACTCTGGAAAACACTTCAGAAAAATGCCATCGCATGTCCCCAGCAAACGTTCAGTTCCACCACTTCTAACTAAAATACCTCAGTAGTTTTTTTAATACGCCTTATATTAAAAAATAAAAAAAATAAAAAAATAAAAAAAAGCAGGGCTACATTCTTTGTTTAACAAACCTGACAAAAGGAAGCTGAGTCAGACTCACTCCAGGATACGCACCTCATCTGTGACAAAAAGGAAAACAGTTACCAAGTGGAAATGACTAAGAGCACTGCACTGCCCTGATTAAAAATCCCAGAAATAACAACACAACATGGTGCAGATATTATGCTTTCCACATGGAGCAGTAATTGTTATTTTTTAAACTTTAAGTAATGTTTCTTCCAGAGAGGTTTCAGACAACAGTCAGATACAATTGCAAATTTAAAATGAGAGGGATTTTACAACGATTATCTGAGCTATTCAAAATTAGCATTTCAAGTTTATTTTTATAACTGAAGGAAACCTTATGCTCTACCCTGCCATAATTCTTAGCTGGTCATAAAAATACTAACACAATATTACTGCTGTGACTGAATTTCAAATCTTGGCAGACCTTCACTTCCATAGTGCCTGTAATGTGCTGGGTTTAGCAAGACAGACTACTAGGTCTAACCTTTACAAACTGTTACAAAAGCGTTCTTGAGCTGTATTGCCAAGTGTAAAGCCCTTCTCCAGTGAAGAGTTGAATATTAGGATGACTGCTTTTAAGAAATTAAAACATCATTAGTTGCAGCTGTGACAATAGCGGTCTTTGGTTTTGATGATGGTGCTTATTAAGGGCTTATTTATCATGTGGAATTTCACCGTAATTAGAATCACTTGCAAAGAAAAAAAAATATCCATGTTTACTCAGTGAAAGGCATGGGCTGTTTTAGCAACTTTACTGGAATTAGTGCTGGTTAGGAAAGCAATGAACTTGATCCTAAAACCATGGTTTCCATGAATTCTTTGACGAGAACTTCACAGAGCACTGATCAGATGAGACAGCAAACAAGCACTACAGTGAAAAACTGAAACAAGATATAACCAAAAGCTATTAACATAAGAGTCAGCCTGCCTTGCTGACTATGCAGAAAGTAATGAAATTGGAGTTTCAGATCACCTGACCAATCTCCTCAGCAATAAATAAAATGTAATTCTGAAAAAAGATGCAAGCTTTAATCTCATATTTATTCTGTGCAGTTATCAATTTCACTAACTTATACTAACCTACTCACAAGTATCTGTGTTAGTGAGAGCAGTCAAATTTAATAGATTTAGCATAGTAAATGAGGGCTCTGTTTCTGCCCATTATAACACATTGTTCCTTTCAGCAGTAGCAAGATGACAAGTTATTAGATTCCCAGAAATGTAAAATTCAAACTATGCACAAGCATCTTCAAAGCAAAGTTGAGTTTTACCCCTTTTATACAAGAAAGGAAAGACTGTTTTAAACTTTACTAGCATAAATAGTCTGGAAGATTGCTCAGACACCAGCACTGAAGTAACATAGGCTAACATTACAAAGTTTCACAGAAAGAGACGCTGATCTGAACCAGACACATCTAATCCAGGTGCCACAAAATCAAAAAACAGCAGCTAGCAAACATCTGTGGGAAAACCTCAGAGAAAAAGAGAAATGGTCCAGTAGGGAAAGCTGGACATAACATGGAAGAAAACTTGTACAGCAGTGGTGAACAGACCAAAGAAAAAGGCCTGGTGTCATTAGGAAAAAGGAAATGCAGAAAAACACTGTGAAATGTAAAGTAAATAATTATCGCTCCTTTTACTCATGCCGCCAGCTCCATCCATGAGTCACACATAGTAGTGGAAAGTTGTTAGATGCCAAGGATTCTATTAACATTTTACCTATCCCTTTCACCTCCAGAAGTTTCACTATTAAATAGGATTTCTGGCATAAAATGAGGCACCTAAAAGGTAGGTATATCTGCTAATGTCTGATCATGCATTGATGTTTCTCAGTAGCAAAACTTGTGTGAATTAGTATTTGGTTTAAAATGTTACCTCCTCGCTTGCAAAGCAAGATGTGGTGCTTAGTGGTGTAGATGTGGTGCTTATGGACACGGTTCAGTGGTGGACTTGGCAGTCCTGGGTTAACGGTTGGACCTGATGATCTTAAAGGTATTTTCCAACCAAAATGATTCTATGATTCTATAAAAAGATACCAGTCACCAAGGAATTTTTCCCAAGTCTGTTGATTTGGCCCTAATGATAAAGAAGTCTGAAAGCTGAAGATCTACAAGAAAACATGCTTGCTAGCATTTGGAGTCAGTAGCTTTGAAAACATGATGAAATTCATCACCTAGGAAGAGTAGCAGGACAAATGTCTGGGATTAACCAGAGGGCATGGCATGGTCTGAACCAGTAGGAGTTTTGCCACCTTTGGAGAGGGCTGCAAAGATAGGGTTTTCATTTGTTAAAATCCCAATGGACATAGCCAGAAACAAGACTTAAAGAATCCGTTCAGCAGAGATGAAATGTATAAAGCATAATGTGGTCTTGAGATATTAAATCAGGTTTCTAAAATTTAAATGAAAGTACCTTCGTCAAAGCTTATAAATAGTTTTCAGTTATACTATTGAGCTCTGAAACACAGCATGCTGAAAATACCTATAGAAACTTTCTCACTTCTTTCCTTGAAACTTTCTGTAGAGATAAAATAAACCAACTAATAAAGCTTATGCAGCTGGCATCAAAACAGAACTTGATAATCTATGTCTCGGGGCATACATAGAGAACATGGGGGGTTTCTCTTCTCCTTTTCTGAGCAGCGGACGTGAAGGGCTCCCTTATCCTCATTCTTTGTTTAGATTAGCTAAATAGCATGCTCACTCCCAAGTCCACAGATATGAACATCAAAGGCTATGCAACGGTTGTAAATACAGTTGAAGTCATTTGCAAAAGTAAATCATATCTGGGACCGTTGTCTGCTGTGCATGCCAGATTATCACTGAGCTGCATCCTGACCAGATAACTGCCGTTCCCTGGAAAACTCCTATCAACATCCTCCCTGCTCTTCTCTCAGTAATGTCACAGGAACGGCCTATTTTCTTGTAAGAAAACTTAACTCTGGTTGGTCTCCTTACGTAAGACTTTGAAAAATGTCTCCTCATTAGTTGCTTAACTTTTCTGAATAATTAATGCATCAAATATTTTAAAAAGCTGTTCATCTTTGCTGCTGTACATCATAAAAATGTGAAACAGTCTAACCAACCTCAGCCTTCTAGCAAGCCGGGAAATCAATGCCATCACCTGTGCTGGACTGTGATGACAAATAGGGGCATGAGAGTATTTAACTGTGGAACATTATAATTTAAAGTCCTACTTAAGATACATTGAACATTTGTCCACATTTATTATAACTGGTTCAAAAAAAAAAGTGAGTTTTAAGTTCCACACTTCTCAGATTTCCTTCTGCATTATTTAGTAAAAAAATTCCTCTTCCATTTGTACTGTACAATGCCAGAGATACACCCTTGCGTTCAGTTTCAAAATGCAGATAGGGGTCAGAAAACAGCAGGCAGCACTGAAGAATGCATCACCATACTGCAGAAAGGTTTGAGTCCTCAGGCTAGGCTGTAAAAAGGCCCACTGGCTCACCAGGCTGGGCTCACTGAACGATATCCTGGCCTAAGTTTTATGTGGGTGACAGTATTAGAGACACTGATGCCCGTGCTTTGCCACGGCCCAGCAAGCCATCCTCAGGAATGTCACACAGATGCTGAATCTTTCCCTTCTGTTTGCTCTAAGTGCTCTCAAGACTTAAAATTAACCATAATCAAGGTGTTACAAACATTTTCTTGTTCTGGAATGCCCACCTATGCTGTCTTGCTTCTAGGGTCATAAATCTACATCCAGTGGTGACAGAGCCTTACAGGAACCTGGCCACATTCTTATAAGGGCCTTAGCTTTTTTGCTTGCAGGTATAAAAATCCTTATAGACAGGACATCTCCAAACTTCTCTGAAATCTGTTTGTGCAAAACAGGCATAGTCTCTGCTGATCAAATACCAGACACTATTTAAAGTACTATTCAGATGTTTGCTAACTCCTAAAACTCTTTATAAAACAATACTAAATAACATACCAACTTTTGTGTTTCTGTCAGAGCCAATTTCCTTTTATTCAGCTCCCTCATTAGAGTCAGCAACAAGTAAGTAGGTATAGCAATAATAAGGCTAAGTTTATCTTGTTTCCTCCACTCCCTTTTCTCACTGTATTACTAAGATTTGGAACAATAACAGGATGCCGGGATGCAGGATGGGAAAAGGCTGACTCCCAGCTGGAAAACCTTGGAGACTGGAGAACTGAACACTCCCAGTATTGCTTAACAAAAAGAGAAGTGGATTTTTCTATTTGATCTTCATTTTCTGTGTACTGCTTAATATTTTGGGATATTGCTGATTTTAGTTTGCCTGACTTGGGAACAAACCGAACCTTCACCAACTGTGACTCAGGTAAGGGATAAATGGTGTTTGCTGTCATTCAGTTATGAAGTTCATTTCTCAGCTTTTTTACTTCCACCAAAAATCTCTTCTAATGCATTCAGTAATTCAAGAAATACCAGCAGACAGGCTATGCATTTTATACATACCCACAGAATCCTTTGGGCCTAACTTTGATGGCACTTAAACCAAATTAAGTGCAGACAAAAGCAGAGCTGTTTACAATTGACACTGGAAGAGGAAAATCTCTGGCTTTCTTGGGCTATATCACAATATTCCCAGATTGTTTAAAAGAAGAGGTATTTTGTACTTTTTTGTAGTTCTGTTTTGTAATATCTAGATTATGTTGCCAAAGCTCATTCATAATGGAAAAGAGACAGAAATGATACTGCAAATTTCTCCTGTAAACTCTTAAGGAAAGGATTTTATTTGCAGTGTGGACAGTTACAGACAGTACTGTTTGAAGCAAGCAGGTGTATGCTGTGCTATGGTTTGATGCGGTATGTTTTATCAGAGTGGGGGGTGACTTAGTATCTGTCTTTAAGGTGCTATGGATTTATTGTGACCAATGCCAAGAGGAGGTGAAAGCCACCATGTATACTATCCAGTTTTGGCATCTCTCTCCTGCTGAGAGATTTGTTTAAGGCTTAGAGGAGAGTTTACATAAACACATCAGTGACTAGGTCCCCTAAATCTCAAATTTAAAGTGCCCCAGGTACTTTAGCATCCTAACTCTGGAATACCAGGTTTTACAGCCCCTGTTCTAAATGACCAGCGATTCTTATTTTAAAAGTTTCTTGATCTCTGTGGTTCAAAAAGAGCAACTTATTCTGACAAGGTATTTTACAAGCAGTGGCTTGATACATAAAGTTGGCTGAAAAGGCTTTATCTTATCCTAAAGATAGTGTAGCAAGTCCCCGAGCTAATAAGTTTGCTGTACGGCTTGCAGAGACAAAGTACTTATGCATAAGAGATGAATAGATACTGCTTTTTTTGTGAGAAGTCTATTCTGCAATAGTGGGTCTGTCAGTGTGCACAGTACCTTACTGTGCTGGTTGTCATGCTGTAATAAAGATAAAGGAAGGAAAGAAATGCAAGGGAAACAGATATGGAAGAAGATTAATTTCCGTGAGAAAATCTGTTCCATTCTTAGCTACCAAAAGCATTAAAAGTTGGTTGCTACTGCAGTTAACAAAGGTATAGTTAATCAATGTGTCCCTGCCTCCACTGATTAGAAAACATTATATAATTTGTAAAAGCATACGGTATTATAGATGTTTATGTAGAAGGAAATATTAGTCAAAGGCAAAGATACTCCAATGATTTACAAAAGCTTCTCATCTTAGGTTAATTTGTGATTTGTAACAACAACCAATATAACAGAAACAAATCACAGAAAAGCTGACTTGTAATTTATCTGTGGTATCTCCAGGAGTTACTTTTTATCCTTAAATAAAGGGTGACTAACAGGAGAAAAGGACACCGAATTAATTTAGCATATGAAAGCCTTAGAATAATACAGTATACTAGAGAGAAGAATGTGAAGTTACAAACAATAAAACAAATGAATTTGAAAGGAAAAGATAAACTCAATTAACAAATCATTCCTGCTTTGTCCACAAACCTGGGCTTTATTCGTTATGCCTGCTACAGCTGCACTGCATTGTAACAAGAAGTATTTGCCGAAGTTTTGCTCTTTAACATAAGATCATAAAACTGTTTCTTAAACATTTTAAAACAAATGCTAGCACTGAAATTATGCCATGAAACAGCAGCTTAGGCAGAGACAGTTCCACCCAAACAGTTAACAAACAGGTTTGTTGTCAGGTTTGCTTCATATCCTGCCTCTGCTGAGTGAAACTGCAAACAGGATCTAGGTAAAACTCACTGGGCATGGTTTAGAAGCTCCTCTGATTTATAGCACTTAGGGAACAAAGAACTTCACTGTGCATATGTAAATCGATTACTTCAATTGATATTTCAAATGGAAAATAGAAAAACTTTTCTAAAATTCTTTTTTATTGCCAGGGCACATATCAAAAAAACTACAGGCTTAAATCAGGCCATCTAATCCTTTATCTTTTCTTAAAAAGCACAGGTTCGCAGCATAGAGGTAACTGATCATTTCTAGCAGCTGAGCTTTCTGTAAGAAATCTTCATGGTTATTTTTGTCATGCGTTCATAACTCCAGTTTTTGCTCAGGTCCTAGAAGTTTAATAAAGATGTTCAAATGTTAGTGCCAAGAATAAAATAAGAGGTTCTCTGTCTTTATGAGAAATTTGTCAGCCATGAAAACATTTTGGTGTATTTTTTTAAAAAAACAAGTATCTTTCCTTTTGTTATCCTTATGGGTTTAGAAATCAAAAATCCCTCAAAGTTTAGCCCTGACATGACTGGCTTCCCTTCCACCCTAGAACACAGCAGGCAGTGATTATTTGTGTAAATCAGAGATTTGCTAGAATGGAGAGATGCCCAGCTCATAACCACTAAGGTACAACAATTCCTCACCCATGCCTTTGAAGAGCTCATCGGAATCTGAACTAGGAGAACAGACCTTAGCAAACCCAGAGCTGGATACCAGCTTAATTCATGGTGAGAGTCTGCTTGATCCACCTGTGGATTTCAGTTTGGCACCCTACTCCATTTGAAGGGTCTATGCAGGTATGTTTCCACCACAAACACAAAGCAAACAACACTCTGGTGTCATGATCAGGAGCTGCCATTTTTGCTGCCAAGAAACTTACAGGCATCTGGCTTCAGGGCCTGTCCTCAGCCCACGTACAGAGGCCACTGCAAACCCAGGGATCCCACCAACACGACTAATGCTGGGAATAATGATGTGCAACATGAATGCACGTCTCTCACCAACTCACGTGCCACCTACCTCCTAAATTCTGCAATAAGTCTGATCTTGAAATATAAAAAAGGAATAAAAAATTGTGAAGAACATGTTTACAGTTCAGTGTGAAAATACGAATTAGCCCTTTCATTCCATGAGAACCTGAGCTTCACTCATCTTGACCTGAATTTCAAATCTGTCAATACACGTGAGACTAGCTATATTTTCAACATAGGATTTTGCTGAATATTTGAAGTAAGTTCTCTCTGTAACATACTTCTGAGATGGATGTTATTTGTGCCAAGAGTCTGTTTTGTGCATATGCTGCCATACACATCTGTTGGGCGGGCAGTGAGAAGACTTGGGGCCCAGCCCCCTAGGTGCTAGTTAAAGCCCACAGATGGTCACAGGAACTGGAACAGTTCAAGAGCTGTGTTTCCCAGGGCTGGACAAAGACAGGGGAAGGGCAGAGAGGAAACTTAGCAATCCATTGCAGGTATTCACACTGCCTACACTTCAGTTTTGGTACTCTGAATATATCCAAGTAAAGATTTACAACCAGGAAACCAGAAAGGGTCAAGCACAAGGATGGACACTCGGGCAGACTTTTCTCCAGACAGGTATTTTGGTGTGAGACAGCAAAATTGTTTTACAAAAGATTGGGAGCCCCATGTGAAAGTGTTACATGGTATCATCCATTAAAGGATCCAGAACTTATAGTGAAAAATGACTAATATTTTAGAGAAAAGGCAAGCATGGTACCTAGGACACACTGCAGAAATTGTACAGAGACCTTTCCAAAAGGCCAGCCCTAACACTGTTATCTGAAAGGCAAGGAATTACAGAGCACCACCATAGTTAGAGGTAGACCAAAAGCAGAAGTGTTTCAAATTCTGCATTTTTCAAAATTCGGAGAGGTCAGTTTTCAGAGAGTCAGCCTACATGTCATCAAAACCCTCCTGTTTCTGTCAGAGGTTTCACCACCATCCTCTGCAAAATCTTTAGGAGAAAGAGCCCCCTGTTTCTAGCACACATTATTTTAACAAGCCTACTATCAGTCTCCACAAATTAGCAGTGGCCTGTCTGGCTTTGCCCTCACTGAAGTCATCCATTTCTCTGCATCCTCCTCTCTTTCCCAAGCCCACCAGCAACATCTGGATTGGTCCTCCTGACACCTGGCAAAGTTCACAGGGCACAAGGTGGGTTATCTGCAGCACACACATGCCCTTGTCCTTATTGTGTATGACAGTGTGAAGGGAAATTCCACTTCCACAGTATGTCTGGAGGATACAGTTGAATTCCTTCTCCTGTCTTTGTCCACATTTCTAATGCTTTGGTAGGATCAGCCTTCCTTTTCCCCTTCCTTTTATGATGCTATCTGATATGAATTTCTGATCTGGAAATCCTCTAGGAGTGCAAAGTCTACCTTACAACATACCACTTGAGGAGACTAAGGGGCTAATGTTGCTCTCATGCAAATGATAGGAAATCCTGCCATTGATGGGAATTGTTCCTGTGGTAGGTTCAGCTTCATCGGCAGAACATTCCACTGGCACACAGTTTTAGGTTAGCTTCTCCATTCTTTTTGTAGGATACTCCCTCCCTCCACCTCCAATCCTACACCTGAATTCAGAGATTTGTATTATCTCACTGGCTTTTATTGCCATAGTCTTTCAGATATATATGATCTGTATGCAAGAGAACCTGATTATTCATGTTAGCATTAGACCAACCAATCAATACTACTAATAAGGTATCAAACTCTTCACCACCTGAACTAGGAACCCAAACCTACAATGAAATAGTATATACTGTCCGTTTGCTCAGAACTGTTCATTTAGCTTTTTCGACTGTCATTAAAACATAAACAAATACTGCTACACTATGCACATTTTAGTATCGCCCAGATTAGCAATGCACGCCACCTAAAGCACGTATCCAGTACGGAAATTAAGAAGCAAGGGCAGAAAGCAGACAGCAGAAAAAGCAGGAATGATTTTTGGAATGGGTTCATTTTACAAGGACAACAACGTGAACTGGACAAGACAAAACTGGTGTGGAGACCTATCATCTGTTGCGCCATTTAACACATTTGCTTTGTACAACAGATTTGCCAGCAGCAGCCTTGGTAAAAGTTTAGGATTAGAATAGATACTGAATCTTCCAGTAATTGCACTTGGAGACGACCTAAGTTTCAAACAGGAAGAAAGGGGCACATTTCTCTTTGGAATACATTGCATCATTTTCCTGCTGTGAAATTGTGAGCTGTATTACCTGCCTTATATGGATTGATCTTGGGCTTCTTTAAATGAAGAGGAAGCCTTTATTCGCACAAGAAAGGAGTTTTCAGTGGCCATGATTAAAATATGAGCTGTGAGAGAACTAAATGTTCCACTTACACAGCCACTAACGAAGGAGAAAAAAAATTCCCACCTCAGCTTAAGAAGTATCTCCAGCTGTGTTCCGGATTCAGGCAGCAAACCCACAAGTGCAGCACTGATGTGAATAAGAACTTCCCAAACAGCCAGGTTACTTTAAAGCCATCAGCTCCTGGGGGGGATGCAGGCTGCTCCCCAATGCTCACAGCGCTGTGCCCCAGCAGGGCAGCAGCAGCAGCCACCAGCCTAGATCCTGGGTGCTGGCTTAAGAAGACCTGTGAGCAGATGCGACCCCAGGCCAGACAGCTGAAAGCCCCCAGCTCTCACTTTTATCACTGCCACAAAGACTTCTTTCTTACCACATTGTAAACAAAAGCATGGCCTGCCTTGAAACAGGGTCGCTCCTGGAGTCACATCTTACATGTTGAACTAGCACCTACTATGGCTGCAATCATCGCCTCTGGGCTGGGGTTGTAAAATTCATCAGACTAATGACCTGCTTAAGCCAGTGCATAGATACTGGAGCAAAACACCACAAAACACTGTGTTAAATCACAGTCACTCCCACATGGAATCAAATCCATGCAGAAAAATGTCTAGCTCTAAAATAAGTCACAAAATTTACAACAGCTTTCCTCATCTATTTAAGATCCCCTGCGTCTGAGGCCTGAATTTTCAGGCCTTCCAGCTTCCCTTTATCAGTACTGTAAGCTGGAAATGTGCTTCCCTAGTGTTATTTTGATTTGAACAAGAGATTTTCCTGACAAGAGCTAAGCTGTAAGTAAAAACACTGAAAAGCTTGTTGTAAATTCATAAGAGCAGTAATAATGTCGTATCATCTCACAACACATGGAGATTATAACAATGGAAATGTTGCAGGAAAAGACTAACTCTAGGGGTGGGCAGAAAAGGTCTTAAAGTTAATTAAGCCTGGTTTGGAAGTCTAGCTGAGTAAGGGCAGGAAACAGAGAAGAATGAACTGACATTTGAGTTAGACATTTTAAAAAAGGAGAAAAATAGTAATTACCAAACAAAATATATCCAGACACACCCTGGTTTTTCAGCCTCTTGCCCAGCCAGAAAACAAGATATTTATGTATATGTACATGTTTTCTTTATCTGCCACAAAATTAATTTTCAGAGGAAATACTAATGCATTCAGTTACCCAGTAGAATAACCTGGACAAAAGAACTGGAACACACAGCCAGCTAAACATGGTTTCTCTGGTTCAGATTACCATTAGCGCAATAAATATCAATTACTGCGACCTGTGCATGATGCTTGTGTTCAAGACAGATACTTTTGCTCTTGAGCTTTTGTTGAAGGTAAATGTCAAAAAAATCTTATCTGCTGTAAACACAACTACACTGTACTTTTTTTAAAAATAAAAATCATATTTATTACCTGCAGTTCCTCAAAGGATGGGTACTTTTCCTTAATCAAAGCCACTCGGTTGCAGCTCTGTGCTAGGAAGCCTCTCTGATATTAAGGCTTTATCTGGAAACAAAGAGGAAGTGGAAGAAGCTCTATAATTGTCATAGTGTACCTTATTTTGTTTCAGCTTGGCCAAATTCTTAAACATTCAGTGACAGCTTCAGCTAATCTCTGTGTACAGCAGAGCTAACCAGGGGGCAGTATCAAAACAGATAAATTCTGAAATGTGCCTACAATTTGTTGCAGGAAACAAAGCTTCTGTTTAGAGATGCCTGAGAAATCTTTCTAGTGATCACAAACATCTCTAATATAACCACACCGTTCCACCTCTGCACTGGGATGAGCCAAATAATTTTTGGAGGATTTCCTTGTCCTCTGCTCACCCAAACCCCCACTCTCCAAAAATCAAACAACATTATCTAAGTGTGGGAAGTGCAGGGGACAAGGGAGGCTCAGTGCTGAGACACCTGCACTGTGCCTCTCCTACCAAACCAACCATAGTTTGGGCTAAGCAAAAGGAAATTGGCTCAAGCAAGCAAGAAAAAAGCTGGATCTACAGCCACATAAATACACCACTGAGAGTGGCAGAGACTCAATCATTCCTCAAAGTCAATGAGACCCTGACTGCTGTATCATCCCTGAAACAAATTTTTGGATACAAGGATGGGAACAAGTTCTTTGCCTGTCTGTAACACTGGTACTTCATCACTTTTTTCAGCATCTGTCTTTATCAGTAATTAATCTGATGGGACATATTTTCCTCTTAGCTTTGTATTTTGGACAAAGAATTAATAGGGGAAAATGTTTGCAGTTCCAAACTATGCATGCAGAGTTTATCCTACCCATCTTATTAGCTCACTTCAGAACAGAAAGGCTGTACTTAATGCAGCTAACCCCCCCAAAATAGCTCAGATTTCAACAGCATTTGGCAACTGTCATCAAAAGACAAGAACAAATTTTCTGTCAGTCAGTTGTTAGCTTCACCCCTGCAACATCTGTAAATGTCCTCCTACCTTTGAGATTTTGGGCCTTGGTGCTTGACCGTCCCAAAGACTTGCCTCTGAATTCTCTCAAATAAACCAGCATTCAGCAGCAAAGGATTTTTTGTGAGCCAAAGTGAGGTCATGATTGTATCTTGCACACCCAGCTAAGAGATAGTAAATGTTATGAGTCTACTGATGCAGTTATCAGGATACCTTTGGAGGTTTGTGTTGTAAGGAACAGAGCTGAAGTAGCACCACCAACAAAATTATTTCTCTGGTTGTCCCACAGGTCATGCCTGTATATAACGGGTCAGATTCAAAGCAATTCAGAGCAAAGATGGACAAGAGCACAAAGCACGATATTTCTGGCCTACTATGATGGCTGACTGCATCTGTAGTACTGCACTATTCATAGATTAAAATGAGCAAAGCTTGCTATAGATTAGCCTTTCCCCACTCATGCCAATATTTCTATTTTTATTAATCTACAGCTAACATATTATTAGGCACATCACTGATGTAAAACAAACTACAGTAAAGTCAGGAGAATTCACTGGTACAAGATCAGATCCTGCACCTGACTCATCCTGCTTCTCTTTCAGATGAGGAGACTTCTAGCAAACAAACTGCAAATCTACACATCCCTTTTCCATAAAAGCTTCTTCGCAAGGAACAAAGACCTTTGCAACCTCTTAGAACCTTCTTCCTCACTCCTCTAAAATCATTCTGTTTACAGCAAATGTCTTCTTAGACCATATATTTCTTATTTTTCGTTCATACTCAGCCTTTTCATACACCCTTCTCTCGATATTTACTGCAGCACTTTAGTCCTGGAATCAGCAAGTCACTTGCTAAAATGCAAGCAGGGGAGTCAGGAAGCTCTGGGGGGACATTCAGGTAGATCTCATCATTCCTGCTCAACTGTCCTCAGTACACAAGCTCTCACTCAACTAGCCTGGAGGGTGGCTTTATTTCTTAAAAAAAAAAAAAAAAAACAAAAAAACAAAAAAACAAGCACCAAAACGGTGCTTGCCTCCACCATTTTAGCCAGTTCTGTATCTGAGGTAGAAGGACCGGGAGACCAATTTTGCTACCTGCTTTCCACCAGGCAGTGAATCTTTAACATATACATGGTATTTATAGATCTTTATAGCCAAATTTCTTTACTGCTGAAAGAGTCATCTGTCCTGGCTGAGGACTTCATCCACCCATGAGACGAAGTTGTATTTTGTATCATCCAGGAGGGAATTTTTGGGTGAGTTGAACAAACAGGGGAATAAAATCATTAATACATTTTCCCCAGACCTACCAAAAACTCAAACCTGAAATGACAAAGAACTTCCAGATTAGAATTAGTCTCTTTTTCCTGGAAAAAATATGAGAAGCCAAAACCAGAGACAAAATCAGAAATGCTGAATTATGTCCTCAGCAATATTGATGCACAGTGCTGCAGCATCAACACCAAGAACTGAACAGGACCAAATGCACACAAGAGGGCTCTCACAATACTGAGTGACATGGGGGATTTTTGAAGTAGCAAGTTTAGTTAAGATATTGCTGAAGTGGTTATTCATTCAAAGGTACTATCACAAGTATAAAATGTCATTTTATAATCAGTTTTCAGGCAGGCATTTGCTCTTCAGTCTGTTTAGTCATCAAAGTGGCTATTTACTCAAAGATACTATCACGCATATAAGAAGTCATTTTATAGTCAGTTTTCAGGTAGGCATTTGCACTCCAGACTGTTTAGTCATCAGTGGAAACCACTTCTCAGATGCATAAAATCAACATAAGGACAATCAAAAATATAATACCAGATAGGCACTAGGTCTGTTTAAATCAGCTCAATAATCTGGAAATTAAAAAGCACCGCAATGTTCTCAGGAAAAGCCTATTTTTAAATGAATCATTGTACACTGCTGAGAACATGTGACAAGACAGGTTTAATAAGAAACAAGAGAAACACTGAGTAACCACCCGAAATAAATTGTATCTGAAAATGCAACAAAAAAATGATTGCTCCAAGTCAAACATTGCACAATTTACTTCGGTTTTTTCAGTGATGTTACTAAAGTTTGAAGACCTACCCTAGTTCCCATTCTCACTGTACTCATTTACGTGCCCCCAACTCTGCTCCCATTGTAAGCTCAAAGGAGCGACAGAGGATCACAGTTTTGCAGCTTCGATGCCAAGCAGACACTGGAGTGAAGGTAACAATTACACCTGTGTGATTGCTTTGCTGCCATGTTTCTCTGGGTTTGTTAGCAGCTGGTTAGAGCAATGTTGTGTAATTACGAGACAAACTGGGAGGACAAAATCTGAGACTTGTTACTCCTGACCCTGGTCCACTGTCAGGAGATGACAAACACACTGAAGTCCTCTGTGCTTCAAAGGTACCTTTTGAAAGGGATATTGCTTTTTACCTAGCTGCAGTACTTCACACAGGAATGAGGAGGCTTTATCAATTCATGTTTGTGCAGCCATTAAAGGCCCCTGACAGGCAGTGTTAAGTATTGCTAGGACTATTCTCTTTTAATGATGTTTTGCTTGCTTACCAAAACTACAAGCATTGCAAAGAAAAAGGTAATTTATCCCCCTCCTGTGTTTGGTATATTACCTTTCCATTTCTTAATGCTGACTGCATTCACACATTTACCTTCGGTCTTAAACATCATATAAATGAGAAATTAATGTTAAAAATGGATTCTGTATGGCAGGGTTGTTCAGGGTCGTTTTGATACTTGACACTAGGTCAGATTCCGCTCTGTATCTATCATGGCTTCATTGAGCATAGTAATTTTGGAGGTGTTTAGATGATGTATCAAAGTAATTTTCTTGCATCTGAAAAAAATTTTGAAGGGTTCTCCGCTGTATATTGTAGGATTTAATACACTGCAAATTCAACATTATTTTTTGCACACAGCTCCTTAGGAATATTGGGAAGGGGTGCAACAGACACGAGGGGGAAACAGAATCAGAAAATACTTATTAAACTAAACTAAAGCTATCTAAAGTCAACTTTCCTGAAAAAGCTTTTGTGAAGAATTCTTTCTTAATTTTCTTTCTCTTTTAGCCCAGCCTGCGCGTGCCCATGGGCACACACCCATCCTGACACCCCACTCCCCAAGACACCACAGGGCCAGGGCCCCCACCCACAGCAGCTTAAGGGCAGCTTAAGCTGAGCAAAAGCCCTCCTTCAAGCTCCATTTTTCTCCCAGTTGACTGAATACAGTATTTCAGATATTTAGTATTCCCTACATTTACATGGCTGCAGGCACGACAGCTAAGGTTTGATTAAAAACCAGAAATAGCAAAATTGCCAGTACTGTGGAATGGAATAGATTATGTCCTATAGTATCGATTTACTAGTAATGTTGTTGATATTTTCTGCTTTGATTAAACTCTCATTTTTGCATGGGGTTTTTAATTTTCATTTACATTGTTCAGATTTCAGCCATGACACTGTAAGAAAAAATAATCAAGTTTCCAGCTCAATCATCAACAATAATTTCATTTCCAGCTTTTCTGACAATCAGGTATGCAAATTATCTAAACAATATGGACACAAACCTTTTTAAATATATTTCTTTTCTGGTGAATGATAGCCACTTCAAGCAAATTTCTCTCTTAGGATGTTCCTTATCACTATTTCTAGTACTATAGCTGTTTTTCAGATGCTGAAAAATTCTCAAAGTCTAGCATAAGATTTTAGTCCAATCAACCAGAAAAATACATCATTTCAGCTACAACTGTCTCCTCGTTTACCAAAGTTTAGAAACCTGGTTTAACATCTATTTAACAAGCAAGCATAGAACAGATTTCTTTGTCAACTAACCTAACCTCATACAAGCATTAATAAAGAATTTTAGAGTGAGAAGTAAACCAGATAAGAGGCAAATACCTACCACGGAAAAAACCACAAATGTTCACAAGAATATTTCATCAAATGTGTTTTCATTACATGGAGACTTTATTTATACTGGCTGCTCATTGACCTTACAGTTGATTCCTTACCAAAACACCTTGTAAAATGCAAATTTTTAATTAGTACAGTATTGTCTGTATCTCCGCCTGACATTTGTTTAGTAATTACTCCCAATCTGCAAGAAGAAACTATACCTTATGAGTCATGTGTCTCATAAATCAGTTTGAATACCAGAATTTCTCAAACTGTCTACAGCACCCTGCAGACCAAGAGTTATTTGCTAAAATAATTCAACGCATAAAATGAATAATGTTGGTGGGAAACCCATCATTTGCTGAAAGAAAATTTAAGAGCAAAGCAAGAAACTTAACTACTTGAATAAACCATTACCCTGCTAACTTTAAGGAACATTTATAGTCCCTGCTTAAATTGAAAAAAAAGTCTGAATTATTGGTCTAATCAGTTAGAGACAGAGGGGTAAGTGGAGACTGTATGTGAAGGTAGACTAGTGCTGGGGCCGCATGGCAGCCTGCCAGGGAGAGCCACACGTGGCAGGGCATGCTCTGCCATTTCCTTCTGCAGAAGCATGTGGCCACAGGGTCATTATTTGAAAGGGTGCATCTTATTCCCTTTTCTCAGTCCTGGCTGCCACAGCAGACATAAGAAGAAATGAAAAGCCAATCACTGCACATCATCCAACTGTCACCCCTCAGAAACTCGCTTGCTTCTGACTCCATGGGAACACACTCCCCTGCTCAGGCATGGGAATATCTCTCTTCTGCTGCTATCTCCGGCATTTCAAATGAGGTCTGCTGGAAAGGAAAACTATCATGGCCAGAAAAAGAGAGAGCATTTAGTACAGCTTGTCAAGAGCTAACATCCATTCAACATGGCCTTCACACCAGGACAGTCCCCTTACCCAGTCACTACTCGGCAGGGTCCTGCTTCTGAAGCGTCTGCATGTGCTACCGAAGAAGGGTAGTCTTAAATATTGTGATGAATTCAGCTATGTATTCAACAGCAGAGGACTTCCAGCTGCCAAATGGAAAACTTGCACGGTATCACAGAGACAGTCTTTTCAGACTCAGCCTGTCCTATAGAGCAATGCCCATCAAATGTCCCTAGAAAAGACAGCGTGCAAAGTGCTCGTGTGCTCGTGTTACTTCTACCAAAACGAGAAACTTTGAAAGATGCTAGAGACAAAGTAGAAGTCATTTTTTTGCAAAAGGCTCTTTATCTCCATCTGTGTTTGACATACAGTGCATACCAGAGGGCAGACCAAACTCCACCAAACTGCTCACAAAGGAACCACTGACTTACAAAGGAGGCTGGATGAGTATTAACAAGGAATCCATTAATGAGGAGTTAAAGGAAGTCAAGCCACCTTAAAATCTAAGAAAATAAAGATGGATCTGCTGAGTGGAAGGGGTAGCTTAAGCTTCAGCTGAAATGTGCATATATTTAAAAAGATTCTGTCTAGTGCTTCCTGTATTAACGGCCATGCTTCCAACAAGGCCTGAACGGTGTGAAACACGAACAGGCCACCTACTTCAAAGGAGAGTTTGCATTTGCTGCATGGATCCATCAGAATCATCAGGATATTACCTAGTCCCAGAGCTCCTACACAGATAACCACACACTCGTTATGAATTTGAGCCTTCAGTTTCTGATAAGCAGTGTCCCTGTATGAGGATGCCAAAGGCCCAGAGCTGCTGTTACTGGTAATCACCTACTGGTAATCGCCCTCAGCAACACCAAGAGAAGTACCCTGAGGAGTCTGGCAGAGGGCATGGCTGAATCTGAACTGAGCATTAAGAAACAGAGAGGCAAATACTGGGAAAATATTTCTGGGAAGACACAAAATTTCTCTTTACAAAGTAGATTTCACTGAGACCAGTATGCTTTAGTGGAGATTTGACTATTTCAGTTTAAAAATGCTTTCTGCAAGGATGTTTGTAGATGTGTCACTTCCAGTGAAATGAATGGGCAACTGAAGTGGCCAGTATTGTCCTCGGTTTTCCCAAGTAATCTCCACCACAGCAGTACAGCAGATCTCCACTGTACCACAGCAACAAGAGACAATGACATTTAAACACTATGGCCTGTTTTTTTCCAAAACTACAGCCTGTACTAGTCGCTGTTAACCAACTATTTTCTTTTGGTTATCATGTTTTGTAATTTTATGAATAAAAGACAGACTTAAGCGATCGCAACAGAATCCTATCAATGGTGTCCAGTTTCCAATTGTAGAATGTTCATGTACACAAATAAAGCACAGTAAAACAACTAAATCTTACTTATTTTTCTAAAAATATTCAGAGCCAAAGTGCATAGACTACAAAAAAATAGCTAAATTGATTCAGTTTCATATGACTCCACAGAACTGTATAAAACACAGCTGAGCTATTAAAAAGCAACTTCAAAGCCACCTTAGTCATTTCCTGCACAATCGTAAAGAAGGAATGTTCCTCAGCTTATGTACAACAATGCAGAAGAGAAGTACAGGAAAGCAAAATTTTACGGCAAATAAAATGTTTTTACTGACAATGATGCTGCACCACGGGATAACACTGATTGCCTAGTTACCAAAGAGTAATTTTGGAAACATCTCAACACCTTCCTGCCGAAAATATTAATTTAATCTCGCATCTAGCAACCTGCGTGATGTCAACTTCTCTGTCACAATTAGCAGTTTTATTTTTGATGTGCATGCTGACAGCTCCTAAAAGCTAATGGAAAGTGATTTATGTGTAATTTAAAGTCTGATTATTTGAGTGTTAAAAGTTTCCTGACAGTCCTTTATATTGGGAAGGGGAAATTTAGCACAAAAATGAATCAGCTTTGCTACATGAAAATAACTTCTCAATCTGATATGAAAGTCAGGCCTCAAGTTTGCTAATATTAACATATGATGCAAAAATATGGTTTAACCTGAGAATAATTTCACAAATGATCATTTTGTAGATGGCAAAATCTGAGAACAGGGGATGAACAAACTTTACATGCCTCTTCAAACATTTCAAAAGACAAGAAACTGAATCAATAAATGAGCTCTCTGAGCAAGATAATTTGCTAAATTGTACTTGGAATTGATTGAAAATTTCACATGAATCATTTTTTCCACCAAAAAAACCCAGATTTCATTTTAAGTCAATATTTTCCATATGAAGATATTGACTACAGTATATTTTGTGCCAGGGAAAGTAAAAACATTGCATTTCGGTTCATCAAGCTGGAACATTTCATTTCAAGTTAACATAAACTTTGACCTGGCTCAGCTTTGGTGTTGCTTCCCAAGGCTGGTCTCCCCATGAGCTATGCTCTGCAGCCAGACTGTGCTTCCCGCAATGCCCAATGGGTAATCTTCACTACTCAATCTTCTCTTCAGAATAACTACAGTAGCTCAAATGGATAATGGCTTTTATGCTAGCTTTCAAAACTTGCACATTTTTTTATTTCATTAAAATATTTTTGTTGGGCTTTACAGTTGTCATCTAGTTAAAACCATTTCATGGAAGGAAGCAGCCCAATATTTCAAATTTTGATGCTTAGACAAATGAAAACAAATACAGAAAGCAATTAGACTTTCCTGTAGAAGGAAAGTCCATTTGCACTTCTATGTCTGCTCTCTCTGATTAATTTGATTCTGTTGTTATTTATAGTTTTAATATTTTATATTACTTTCTAGGCTACAGAAGAAGATGAACCACCTTATCCTACTTTTCTCATTGTTCTTGGCTCCAGCATTTGCTGACAAAGAAAGTCAGAAAACAAACCAAAACTTTTCTTCAAACAATGCCAGTCATAAACGACTGAAAAGAGACTGGATATGGAACCAAATGCATATCAAAGAAGAAATAGATACACCATTACCACACCATGTTGGCAAGGTAAATGGCAGTCTGTTAGCAATGAATAATTAGAAATGCAGACAGCAAATTAGTATCTTGAAAAATATTACTTGTTTGCAGTCTAGGCAGAATAGAATCTCATGTTAAAATCTCAAGAATATGGACCCAGGGTAAATCAAGAATAATGTCAAAGGGATTCTTACTCTTTTGAAGAATATAAATAAATTCTAGCGAATGGCAAGTATGGAGTATCCACAGTGCAGAAACAATTGCATTGCATGCAGGTGCACAGTTAGGAAGGAAGTCTGGCAGCTTATGTATGTCAATATTTTTCTGTAGCTCAAGATCCTTTCAAAAACCTAGGAGATCATCTGATAAAAACATATGCATTAAAAAACATACACCTTACAACTCTCAGCTTGGATACAAAAGTGTTATGTTTATGAATACTGTTACACAATTAAAAAATTTCTTGCACAAAGTGAAAGAAAATAACTTTTAAAAATAATAATGAGCATTGACCTGCTTGCAAACTCATTTTCTTCAGGGCAGCGCTCATAAAATCCTATGATTAACTGCATATCACCCAGACAAAGTTCTTCCAATCTAGTCTTTCAAATTGAACTACTTTGACATTTTTCAGATAAATGCAGTTGTACGTTTTCCTCCCATGTACAACAATCAGCATCTGTCAAGGCTGTCTCAGTAAAGTGAAACAGACCTTTCTGGATCAGTGCTGCTCACTGGCAGAAAGCACAAGAGAGAGAAAAGAGGCTATAGGGTACTCTCAGCTAACACAGGGTATCTCTGTTTCATTTCAGACCAATTCAGTAGCAGATTGAGGAGAATGCTTCTATTCCTCGAGCTGTCCTAAATAAGAGTAATTCACTTTGTACTGTGTGTGCTCTGTGGACTTTCAACAGTGGAATGCTTCTGATTGCTTTTGCAATGGCTGTGTTCAGTGCATTGCATTTGCAGGATTGAACACTTGATAAACCCTTTAAAAAAGGCCACAGCAGCAGCGTGGCAGAACTGAGTGACAGCTGCAGGAATATGCTGATACATTTTGATTTTATCTTTCACGACCTTGGATGCTTTCCTTTGTATGTTCATCCCCAGTTTTAGAAAAGGCAGTCTTGACAGTCTATACCTTTTACACTGAATAAGTAAATAAAAATTGAGAAAGAAGACACAGACTATACTATCTTTGAGACAAGGGTGAGGTATTTCTCATGTTATGCCTCCAGATCTGTAAACTGTTCTTCAGCAGCACCACAGCCAGAAGCATGATTAATTATGTGGAATGAGGGAAGAAAATTTTAATGACACATTTCAAAATAGAAAACAGTAAATGACAACTGCAGGATAAATCAAATCCTGAATACCAAACAGTTGCAATTTATGATAACATCAGTAACAAAAGACTAGAAATTCTTGATCAAACCCAGCAATTGTTGATAAATAGCTTGCTGAAATAAGAATGCTGACATAGCGCATGGAAAAATTGTGGTTTAAACCTTCTACAAGTGTCCTTAGATGGGTGAAGGTATAGAAAAGGAAGATTCATTAGATTATCTGCAGATTAAATAATGTGCAAAACCATTCGGGATTGGATTAAATTACATTTTAAAATTGATTGATGTTCTTTCCTTTTCCCAACCCTTTTTCATTGCATATAATCTTTAATTGTAAAACCTATGGGGTGGAAATTTAATCTTACTGTCATAGCATTAGCCTAAAGACTGACTGTCAAAAAACTGCATGTGACTCCACACAAGGAAGCTGTCAGCTCTGGCAGGAATTCTGCTAAATGCTAAGCAATAGAGACTGATGTTGAATAATGTCAGTAGCTGTGAACATAGATATGATTCTGTATTTCTGTGAAATCTAAGCAAAATCTCTGCTAAGTTCAGAAGGTTACTCGCCAACAAGAGTAGCTCAAATTGAATGTGGTAGTGTCTGCTATTTCATACATAATGAGGTTAATGATTTGTATGTGTTAACTGCATGAACAGTTTATGTCTTTAGGAAATGTGAGGTATGATCTAAAAAGAAATTGCTTCTTGATATATAAGCAAGCAAGCTTCAGTCTGGATGCAAGTTTCATCCTTTAACCCTGCATAGCTGTAGCTGCTGTGGTGCTGTTTGCTCAGTAATACTTCAGCTGACATCAAAAGTCTTGGTGGTTATCCTGGTTTCAAACTGAGTCTGAAGAAGTCCTGATTGTGTGTATCTTTCGTGTTGCATCTGGATGCCAAAGCCCACTTTTATCTCTTTGAAATATACTTTCCTTCTAGATCACATCAAGTGTAAGGAACAACAACGCTAAGTATATTATTGAAGGTGAATATGCCAACACTATATTTAAAGTGGAAGAAACCAGTGGTGATGTATATGCATTTGAGAGGCTAGACAGAGAAAAGAAAGCAGAGTATGAGCTGACAGCTCTCATTATTGACAGAAGAAACAACCAGTCACTGGAACCTCCATCTAAATTCATTATCAAGGTTTATGACATTAATGACAATGCCCCTGTGTTTGTACAAAAAGTATTCAATGGATCTGTCCCAGAAATGTCACCAGTAGGTACGTTATTCCATCACTCATTTCCCTTCATGTCTCTGATTAATAAACAGAATTTATACTAAATATGGTGTTTGAAAATCTTTTTGTAGGAACCTCAGTCACCAAAGTGACAGCTGTAGATGCTGATGACCCAACAGTTACTGGTCATGCCACAGTTACCTACCAAGTCATTAAAGGAGACGAATACTTCACAGTTGATGATTCTGGTAGGTCAGATACACAAGTGTCCTTACACTTTGTAGAAAACAGTTTTAAGGGTTTTCATTCTCACAAGAGGGATAATAATTCAAAATATAATTTTAACCATAATTTAGAAAATATTTTTCATTCACACTCACACAATGCCACTGTTCGCCTCTGGAAATGAAGTAATAAACTCGGGGTATCAGGTGCCATCAACTAAATGAGAAGATAAAAGGTCTTTTTTTTTTTCCCCACTGATTAAGAGACTGACTAGGAACCAATATATGTTCGTGTTTTCAGTTTAGCACAGATACCATTCCTTTGACCAAACATGAAAAGGAAATACATAAATTCTGAAGCAGCATTCAATAATCAGTAACTCAACCCTTTGCCTTCCTAAACTTTCTTGTTTAAATTTTGCCTACTTTTAAAAAGAATGTCAGTATCTCTTGTAACCTTACTACTCCTCTGGAGCAAAATAGCTCAGATAAAGAGGTGTTCAAACAAACTCCCTAGATGCTGTAATGACTAAGTTTAGGCATTGTTAGACTGCTTCTAAGCAGCAAAGTTCAGTTTAAAGGAAAGTATAGTACAATATCTTCCAAATATTTCATCGTGTAGAAAGACTTGTAACATTTCTAGCCTTAGAAAAATACCACTGTAAAAATGCTACTTAAAGCTGAATGTGTGGCGTAACACAAAAATTTGCTGTTAAAATTAAGAGATGTTAGACATGCTGCAAAATCTAATAATATTCAACATTATTTTTCAAAGGTGTGATTTCTACAACAAGGGCTGATTTAGACAGAGAGAATCAATCAACATATGAAATTATTGTTAAAGCAAAAGACGCTCCAGGGTCTTCTGGGGATTCAAGCACAGCTACAGTCATTATCACTTTAACCGACATCAATGACAACTTCCCAGTATTCAAACACCGTAAGTATCACGCAAGCACTGTAGTATTTGGAAACCAAGGGGTGACACAGCTATAATGAATTTATATCAGGGTTCATCACAATTCAAATCTTCTTAGAAGTGGACAAAAGAATCTTACATATTCAGAAGGTCTTCTGTATTTCAGCCCTAGCTACGCTTCCTGGGTGAAGCACACCTAGAGAAGAAAATAAAAAACAGTATTAATTTCATCACTTTGTACAAGATCTTGACAATTTTGAGAATTACTTATACATTTATAAAAAATACATCAAAGTTCTGTCTGCAGAGATATATAATGCTGAATTCTCAATGAAATATCTTTCTGTATGTCTATAAACTAAGAAGAAATTTTAACTAAGTTCTAATTTCCGTGTACTCACACTTCATGTCTTTTTTGTTGTGTTTTTTAACAGCATCGTTTCACTTTAAAGTTCCTGAAAACATTTCAGTCGGAGGAGAAGTTGGCAGAGTCAAAGTAGAAGATATTGATGAACCACAACATAGAAATACAAAATACAGTTTTGTCAGAGGAGATTACAGGGACACCTTTGAAATTGTAGCAAATCCATTTACAAATGAAGGAATCATTAGGCCAAAGAAGGTACTTCTCCCAGTAACAAAGATGATTATTTTGTTTTTCCATGTGTAACAAGAGTGTTTGATTCAGTTTGGGATTAGCAGCAGGAAAAAATGGAAATGCGTGGAAGTCAGCATGAAATACATCTATCCTGAAAACCCTGTTCTGTAAGCTCTGTGAGAAGAGCTGGTGATTCACTAGTTCATTTCAACTGCCAGTCCCAGGAAAACATAGAATTACTGCAGAGCGCAATGGGGATGTCAGATATTTAGGTTACACGCTTCAGGCTCCTCTCAAACTCCAGATATTTGGATGGTTCAAAGTGATTTTAAGAGCTGAACCAACTGACCAGGTCAAAGAATCTTTCCCTTCTACAGCCCATGTGAAACCAAAGTAGAAAATGTGAAGAACTTCACCTGACCACGCTTCTAAAAATGCTCTTTACAGTTTGGCACTTGCTCCAACCTGAGCCACAGCTCTCTTACTTTCCTCAGGGTGTTTTCAGAGGTTCCCCACTAATTCCTTGTAACTCTGTAAGACGGCCCAGACTCTCCAAAGCCTTTATTATGGTTTGCTCTTGTTTTTTTAATTCTCAAATCTACTTGATTTGTACCAAGGGACTTCCCTGCATTATGCAGAGCACTGCCAAGCCAAGAGTTCATTGGTTCATTGATTTCATTGACTTACAATAAAAAAAAAAAAAAAAAAAAAAAAAAAGAGGGAGAGCTATAAATCACCTCCTGTAATCCTCAGATTGACAGGAATGTGTTTTTCACTTCCAAATGTCTCTCTAACTGTTAACACTAGAAATGTCATTAAGAAGAGAAAACTTTAAGGAAAAAAAGTACCAAATATTCCAAGACCAGCAGTAAAGTCTTCAGTTGTGGTCACACTAGATGTAAGCAGCTTTCTTTCACCAAATTCAGCCTTTCCTCTGGTCTTTCCAGGACCTGAGGAATCCATTGCTTGCAACTTCTGCCCAGAGGAGAAGCAATAAGAGACCCCACAGATATACACACTGGTTGATTTGAAATCAGCTCATCTTTTAACATGCAGTGGGCAAAGTTCACCCCACTGTTTGTAACATGCTTTTGGCTATGCACATGTCATGATTTTAAATACGCAATCACGTGAGATAAAATTTCATCCGCTAGATAAGCACTATCACTTCCATTTGCAATGTCTATGTCTACTCAAAGAGAAAAACAGAAGTCACCACAATTAATTACTGTGTATTTCACGGTGCTTTTATAATCCCAGGCGATAGTGCAAAGGGACCCAAAATTTGAAATAAGCGATAGCTTGGGCATTTCTTAGTGCTCTGGCTCCTGGCCTTCCTTCCATTGTGTGACTCCTTTCACAATCTCAGTCAACGGGAAAAACAAGGAAGCGGATGCCAGTTATCATTAAATGCCCCGGCTATCAGTCAGTGCAGCTATGAAGTCTGCCTTCAACGACTTCAGAGCAGAAAGCCTAGCAAAGAGGAGAATATGGTCCCCAGCCTTTGAGAAAAAGGAACTAAACAAGTTTTAGTAGCTACAGAATTATAAAAAGAAAATTACTTAAACCAAGAAATACTTGCTGACCCTAGAATACTGGATGGATCTGTTCAAAACCAGTTGTTGTTCAAGTCACTCTGTGAAAGAGAAGTTCTGGTTGGAAATGCTTTCCCAAGATTGCTAAGATGCAATTTGGTAATATTTCCAAACTTGAATTAGAGCACAGAGCTTAAATTTGCATAGATAGCTAAGGCAAAGTTTACTTGGACATCTCCAAAGCAAGAATATCTGTGTTTGTCTTTTTTCCTAGCCCCTGGACTTCGAAAAAGTAGCAGAATATAGGTTTGACATTGAAGCAACAGATCCCACCGTTGATCTTCGCTATTTCAAAGCCGGTGGCTCTAGGAGCATATCGACAGTCACCATTGAAGTCACGGATGTTGATGAGCCTCCTGTCTTCACTAAACTACCATATGAATTCAAAGTAAGGGAAAATGATCCAGAAATAAAAACACTTGGTTCCGTTTGGGCACACGACCCTGACGCAGCTAAACGGAAGATCAGGTAACACGACATCAGCTTTAGTAACTATTTTAAAGTTGAGAGTTTGTTAATGATTCCAAGAATTTGACAAAGCACTGAGATTTTGGCCCTAATTTTTGGAATGTGCATGCCATTAAAAAAAAAAAAAATCCGATTTGATTTTTCCAGCACTGCAGCCATGGACATATATATATGGTAATCAACAAATACGAACACAAATTACATTTACCCATGTAATTACCACATAACCTTACAATAAAGCATTTGCACATTTACAGCAAAATACATAATCCTGGGTATCTTCATATGCTTATAATTTATTGTTACATTGTGTTAAAGCATGTGCTTTGGAAAGAACAGATTCTGAAACAGCAAAAGAATAATCTGGGAACTTTTCTGATGGATATATTTCGCTCTCACAGCTTGCACAATTTCAGGGAAATATGCTCAGGCCACCTGGTCAAGATATTAACGTAATTTGTCAAGAAATCTCTGACCTTCCACTACTAAGAACTAAAGTGAAATACAGTATTATCACCCTTGCATTGACATATTCTTTTTAAACAAAAAACAGATTTATTCGACGAAGAGCTAGTCCTAATGGAGACTATATTAGGGTATCTGATACTGGAATTATTCAACTTCCCAAGCCCCTGGACAGAGAATTCAGCTCCTCATACAACATCACTGTAGCAGCTCAGGAAATCCTTGAAGATGGTAAGTGCTATCCACTTCCCTATTCGGAAGAAATCAGTATACAGCTTTACAGCAGGACTAGCTTATCAAAAAGGAAAGCCACAACCTGACAGCCTGTTTCCACTAAGCTATGAATGAAAGGGGTGTTTGCAGGGTTTGCACAATAATCTTCCAAATCAAATGAGTACCTACAAATAGGCCAAATACGGTTTTAAGATTTGGGCCCTGGCTGTTATAAAAATGAATTCAGTTTGTTACAAGGAATAAAAAGAGCGTGAGGAGAGGAAGCAAGCTTGGGAAACAGGAACAAGCCTGTGGTTAGAGCAGAAACATCCCAGCCAACTGCACCCACTCATACAGGTACAAAATCACGCTCCCACCCCGCCGCCCAGGCAGCACGGCCGCACAGGCATCCCCGCACAGCTTCGCTCCGGTTCAGGAAGCAGGGCCGGCCTTTCCTGGAGGGTGACAGATATTTAATAATATCGATGTGGCCTGTTCTGTGTCTGGTGCCTTAGTGCCAGAGAATGATGCTGGATCTCATAGCCACACAAGGTGATGAATCGGGAAGCCATAAGCAATTGTCATTTTCTTCCTCACAGATCATTGATGATTTAGCCGAATAGGAGAGGTTTTAGGAAAATATCTGAATCTGTCAAAGGAAACGTTTTAATTAATGATGGAGCTAGAAACTCACCGTATTCATCATGCAGGAGGCACAGAGGTACACACAAACAGTGGAAAGGCAGGACTAGACAGCACTGAGATTCCAGACATCTCAGAGACCTGTACTACTGTTGTCATTGCAGGCCGTCTTTCTGACAGAGAATCACATGCCCAAGTTCACGTAATAGTTACTGATGAAAATGACAATGCTCCAGAACTTGTTTATCCTGAGGAACCCAGAGTGTGTGAAAACGCTGCACCAGGAAAGGTGAGACAGGAGGCAGTTTTTCCCCTTAAATCTGTATTACCTGCTTGCAAGCTCAAGGGAAAGATGTCTTTTAATAAAAGTTAGTCTCAGCTTTCATACCTAAGCACTTAACCATACCACTGATTTCCACAACATCAGTGGTCAGAAATCTCTCTTCAGGACTTTACACTCTTGGAATATTGAGTTTTATCTGCTTACACACTTGGGCTGCACAGTTCCTTGCCCTACAGGCTTTTAAATACATACACGCATCAGCAATTGAACTGTGAAATACAGTCAAGCCTTGCAGAGCAAAAATTAGCAATTCAGTTTTATCACACAAATGTTCATGTGATACTGAGAATAAAACCACTTCAAAATACTAAGAGAAAGACTGCTGTATGTAACACCACTGCAGTGTTGGATAGCTCTTTGAGGAACCTGTGCCAGTGGAAGGTGTCCCTGCCCATGGCAGGGGGGTTGGAACTAGATGGTCTTTACGGTCCCTTCCAACCCAACCCATTCCATGACTGCATGACTCATCAGTGTGCAAGTATCTGCATGCACAAATGGTGTGAGACATTTGGCCTCAGACACAAGTATTTAGCCCATACATGTAATGTTTGTTTAATTAAGAGACTTTGTCACAGACTGGACTCTGATGGAATCTGTTAGAACACACAAGGTGTTATTTCACCTTTAATTTAATTTTTGTAATACCCTTGGGCCATAATCATACACATTTTTATATTTTATACATCTACCCCACTTGATTTTTTCCAAGACAAGCATGTCCTTCAAGAGTGGCAGTCTCAACAACATTCAATGAATAAGTCATACTTCTAAGTTGAACACTTTAGAAGAATCCATCTTAGGCATTTAAATGAGCCATATGCCTTTGAGGGGAAGACTTTTTTTGTGCTTTAGTTACACAAGATTTCCTCTTTTGTTTCCCACCTGTGAATGAAGGGGCAAGACTGCTCTTTGTGAAGACCTACAAGGAAATTACTTGCCTTGAAAGAACTTGAAGAGGAGCACCACAAGATATCTTTGTCCTGCCCTTTACTGAAGGGCTATACAGGATACACAGCCCAGCTCTAACTTAAATACTCTAAGCTGTTTTATCACTGGAGGCAATGTATGCTGAAAATTATGACCTCTTCCATCTTTGCAGGTCGTCATCAGGATTTCAGCTACTGACAAAGATGAAATATCACCTAGAGGTTTCTTCAAATACTCCCTGGCCACAGAAGATAGCAACTTCTCCTTGATTGAGAACTACGGTACCGTATCCCTGCAATGCATTTTCTCAGTTAGTCTAAGTGAGACACTAGGACACAGGGAAGAAAAGCTGTGGCAATGACCTATGATTGGTCTAGCTGAGCTAAGTAACAATTTATTTTTAAAGGTTTAACTTACTGAGGGGAAAAATGTTGTTTGTTGCCACCCAAGTTTCACTGGGTTTGCTAAGGGCTGTCTCTGTCTGAGGGGAAGATGTACCAACTGACTGATAATCTATAAGGAAAATCTGGTAGAGATTATCACTTAATTAGATGTCATTACTTCTTCCAGATAACACAGCTAATATCACTGTCAAATATGGACAGTTTAATCGTGAACTTGCCAAAATCCACTACCTGCCTGTCATCATCTCAGACAATGGTGATCCTGAGCTCAGCAGCACAAATACACTTGTCATCAGTGTCTGCAAGTGTAATGAAAAAGGCAACTTCACTTTTTGTGAGGAAAGAGCTAAACAAGTTGGAGTTAGTATACAAGCACTGGTGGCAATTTTTATCTGTATCTTCACAATCATTGGTAAGTATTTGACTTCTGTAGTGTTCTCTGACTTAAAACGTGGGGATTTTGTTTTGTTTTTTCTTAACTGAGATCTACAAAAGCTTTGTGGATATAAAATGGTCACGAAAGCAGAAATACTGTAATTATTGGACTCATCTCACTTTTCTTTCTATTTGGCCTGTTAGCATACTTTCAGCTACAAAGCTGTTCATTCTATTGGAACGGCTGAGACACTGGAAAGGCTAATGCACGTTTGCATAATATACTAGATTTACTGTTACTAGGCTCACATGCAGCTATAAAACAGGAAATTTGTGCTGGAACAACAATAGGATTCCTGTTTCCAAAGGCTGAACTAGTCTAGAAACCCTTTAAACAGTATAATGAATGTATATACATAAAAAAATCTGTAACCAATCAGCAGATCAGTATCTATTTGCTGTATTTGGAATCTGTCAGAGAAGGGGCAACATTTTTTCTTGTCTAAGAAGAGGCCTCCTTTGCAGTTACCACATAAGTGGCATTTGACGCCTGGCACTAAAAGATTTAGTTCAAGGCAGTAGTTGATTCAATGACCTTGTGACACTACGCATTTGTTCTTGTGATTCCAGCTCAAGAGTCAGTTGTACAATTCCTGTACAGACTGAACTCCTTCGAGAACATAAAAATCCTACAGCTAAACTATTGTTTAATAAATGTTTAAAAAAAAATCACTCCAGAAAAAAAAGTCAATTCAGACTGTGTTACATATCTTAAATGCAATTTGTTTGACTTCCTTGCTTCTCTATTTACACACGCTCATCTAAGTTTTCTTTGCAGTGATCACATTGTTAATTCTTCTAAGAAAGAGACACAAGAAGGATTTGAGCAGTCTTGGGAGGAATGTGGCAGAGATTCATGAGCAGCTTGTCACTTATGATGAAGAAGGTGGTGGTGAAATGGATACCACCAGCTATGATGTGTCTGTACTCAACTCCGTCCGCAAGAATGGTATAAAGCCAGAAGCAGTTCCCTCTCCATATGCACAAGTCCAAAAGCCTCCTGGAAATATACCTTCTGCCGCTGGAGAAATGGAAATGATGATTGAAGTTAAGAAGGATGAAGCCGACAATGACAGGGATTTGCTGCCATATGACACACTTCACATTTATGGCTATGAAGGTGCCGAGTCCATTGCAGAATCTCTCAGTTCTTTGGAATCAGGCTCCTCAGACTCAGATATTGATTATGACTTTCTAAATGACTGGGGACCCAGGTTTAAAATGTTAGCCGAGCTGTATGGATCAGAGCCAGATGAAGATTTTGTGTATTAAGTTCAATTTAGCCATGAATTTTCTCCCTCCCCCTACAGACAGACATCAAGAGACTGCCAATGGCCAAAGAAGAACTCGCCGCTGTTCACTCAAGCCATACTAGGATTTCAAACAGACATGAAAAAAAAAAACCCAAAACCAAACCTGACAGCAGTAGAGTTAAAAACAAACACACAGATCACATATATTGACTTCCCCAGCACTGCTATCCTTGCCAACATTCAGTTCTTTCCCCAAAACTGCTGCTCGAGGACCTGCTTGAGTCTTCTAGGAAACAACTCCTCTCCCTATCCAGATAGACACTTCTCCTTAAAAAGTGGTTTTGTCCCCAGTTTCTCCTTCATTCCTCTCCTCCTGTACTGTTTTCATCAACATGCATTCAAGGTCACCATCCACTGGAAGAGAGAGGTGTGGTGGTGTTGGGAAGGAATGTTTTTAATAACCTCCTGCATCTCCAGCCAGCTGGTTTGCCTGGCCCTCTTGTAACATCTTTATTGGTATTCCACTCTTTACACATACTCAGCAGACGAGAGGTGGAACACATGGTCTATCAATTAATATTAGAAATTATTCCATCACTTTCAAAAAGAGACACGATTTATCCTTTCCAATCTATTAATTATTCTTGCTTTATAGTCTTCTACTACATATATGAGTTGCTAAAGATAAAATTAGACAGGATTTTTAGATGCACAATCTGGTTTCATCTGTCATTTTTAACAGCCTGATAATGATTTCAGGCACCTTTCTGGCATGCTAGAATTTGCTCTAGCTAGCAGAAAAAATTGCTTTTTTCTTTCTGTAAATAGGATCTCAGTGTTACTCAATGAAACATATCCTGCAGAGCAGGAAATGTGCAGATCAGGGGAATGTTAAGACTCCAATACTGTAAATCTCTCTAGATGGAAACATAGGTCTCTAGATTTCTAAAGAGGCTGAATAGGGTTTTTTATTCAATGTTATTAAAGCAACTGTAATTTTTCAGGGACAAAAAGATGAAGGGCCTCATTACTGTGAAACTGTTTTGACTTTTTCCTAAGCAGGTACTGTAAAACGGGTATTTTCCACCTAGGAAAATATTGTAGACTTCCAAACCAGAATGCTACACACCCACACATTTGTCTGCATAAAAGACACGCAAATGTAAGTAAGGTTTTGGAGCTGCAACTACTATGTCCCTGGTAAGCGTGTGTTTAGTTTTTCGCCTGATGAAGAGCTACAGAATGAACAGAATGAAACTTCCCATGCAGGAAATTACCCAGCCAAATACATTTTGTAAAAAGTGGGTCTCTTAGGACAATGGCGTGTCTCTGGCTTCTGGCAATGCAGATTCCCATTGCCCTCAAGAGGAACAGAGCCTTACCACACAGATACTCAATTTGCAGAATCTGTGCTGGAGCTGTATGTATTAGTTTAGCTGATCTGATTATTTAAATTTGGTAGCTAACCAAATAACACTAAATCCTTTTTTTTCCTAAACCAGTGTAGTGGAACCTCACAAATTTGCTTTTCACTTATTCATGTCATCTCTAATTTACACTCCTTTCCCCCAAAATGCTTTCTTGGCAGGAAACTACAATGCATTATAATATGGGCTCACATTAGTCCTCAGTACTGTAAAAAGTTGTCTGATACAGTACGTAGCTGGACCCTAACGCCTATCATCATCAACAATGCTATCACTCAAAATTTCAAATATGAACTAAAGGAAAACTAAGCAGAATTCTGTCCATCAGTCCAATCAGTTTGGGATCACAGCCTTTATAAAAGACATACCTTTTGGGATGACAGCCTTGGTTTTATTTTTAATGTGTTCATTCTCTTCTGTGTTGCTTAATCCAGTCAATAGTGTATGCTATTGTGGTTCCACATGTTAGTATATTATAAAAAATGCTAACTAATAATACTTACAGTTTAAGGTTTTCATCAGTAACTAAGGTATTGCCTATCAACAGCTAAAGTTAGTTATGAAATTATTTAGTTCAGTAAGTAAAGTACTTTGGTAAGCATCATACAGATAGTATTAACTGTAATTGCTATTTTTAAGCCTGTTTTATAAAGCTGTTTTAAGGAACACTGTATCAATTTCCACTGTATAAAGATGTTTGCACTGGATAGTTTCTTTTTATATTCTTGGACTGTATTTTTTTTTTTACTACATAAAAGCCAGTATCTCAAGTTTGGATTTTCTGTGCATTAATGAGCTTCACACAGAAGACAATACCAGGCTTTGTACCACAGTGAACTCAACCATAAAGATACTGGTACCTACACTCTAAACACACTCGGACTAGACATATATTCACCAAAGGACTTTCTGTAAAAGAAGTTTTCTTCCACTCCTTGGAAAACTGTCAGTAAATCTCCTGGGGTAAGAAAAAAAAAAAAAAGCTCTAACAGTGAAGTCTGGTTTCAGCAGCTGGTAAGGTTGAACCCTCTCACTTTGGAGGACTCGTGTATGCCAGTGCTACAGGATGCACTCAATTTCCGAGCAGATGTTTGGTATTTTAGCAGCCAGGCATCCAGGAGTGATTTTGAACCACCATGTTTACTGAGATCCTGCCCTTTTTTCCTACTGGAAAGTACTCCTCTTAAATGGTAAACGACACACTGCAAAACAGAAAGTACTAACACCCTGGGTCAGTGCATACACCCTTACCACTGTTACCTCAATGAGAAAAAAGGATGACACTCCCAGCACCACCACCCCAGCCCCCAGCCTGCTATCTTCCTCTTCTCTGATCTGCTGCTACAGTCAAATGCAAGCAGGATTACCCTGTAGCACAGAGAAAGTTCCAGCTTTCTCACAGTCCAGGATTTAGATAGGACATGACAGAAAAGTACAGACCAGTGGCAGAAAACAAAAAGACCTCTACATTTGCAGCTTTAGATAGCACAGTTCCTTACCACTGCCTTTTCTCTACTAGCAATGATTACCCCAATATATCCCCAAGATTATTCCAGCACTTTAAAAAAATCACATCAATTTTCCCCAGATATAGTACTTAGAATTTACAAAGTCTGGAATAAAGCAAAAAAGTTCAGTTCCTTCTCTGCTAATTGCCATGAGCAAACTCCAGATCAAACACACTTTAGTAGAAGCTGTATTAAAAACACAATAGATGTGCTAATTATGTTATAATGAAATGCATTTTTCCATAGAAAGAATTTGATTAAACAGCTACTTGCAACTTGTAGCAGAGATTCTCATAAAGGTTTTCATTATTCATTTAATTAATATGCATTTTAATCTCTTATCCCTAAAAATATATCATAAATTATTTTATTACATTCAGACATAGAAGTTCCTGCTATTTAATAAAGGTTTTTTTACTCCCACCTCGTTAGAAATTTTTATGAAATAATGACTTGTGATCAGAATCCTTGATAGGTATCAAAGCAGCAATGAAAAGCTGTTTGAATATTAACACCTGGCACACTGCCATGCTTCCCAGATAGGTCAGGTGAGCTAAGGTCCCCTTATCAAAACAAATTTCCAATGTTCAGAGAAAGAAAGAACATTCATATTAGGTATTATCTGATTACAGTCCAGTACTACTGATACACCATCTGGAAGAATTTAACAACAAATACCATGAAAACAGAATAATTAGTTATAAAAGGAAAAAAAATTTTTTTTCTAGTTCTTGTTCTTCAGTCAGTGGGTTCTTCCCTTTTCTCCCATCAGTGACAAAGGCTTAGAATGCCCGCAGAAAGGACAACCCAACCTGGCAATCAGACTTGCTGAAGCACAGGTACTGTCATCCAGCCAGGACCAACTGTAGTGAGCAAGTCATGTAAAGCCACACTCGTTTTTTTGGAGCTTAGAGTTCAGATCCACATGTATATATTTTAAATGGTTTCACTCCTATGCATATGTCACATGCAGGAGAAATGCTCAGGGTGGTAGTAAACATGTAGATCACTATCCTATTTGGCTAGAAATAATAGATATACTTCCTTCCATTATATTTCAGGTAGGGCTAGGACAGAAAAAAGAAAAATGGCCATCTTTCCTCATCTATTCTCCCTCCCTACTTTTTTAAAATAAATGTTTCAATTTCAAGTTTGAAAGAGTAAGAAATAAAACTATAAAACTCTTGTGTTTTTACCTTCATGCTTCCTGGAATGAAAGAAATCATCAAGGTGATATCCTTCCCATTTAAGAAGTTATCACAATTTTACTTTAGCACAAGTCATCAAGCCTTACCAGAAACTGAGTAGCTCTGATCAGATCAAAGTGCTTGATTTAGCCTAAATCTAGTCCATAGAAAAAGCATGACAGAAAACAAAACAGCAAAGACACCCTTTTAGACTGCATCAGGAAAAGGAAAAGAAAACAAACCAGCAAAACTCTTTTTTGAGCAATAAAAACCCACAGATCTTTGCTGACCTCTCTCAGTTTCCTGACTTTGTTCCTGCCTGGCCTCAAAGAAACAGGAAAAACAGCATTTCCTTCCACTTATCCCCAGCAAGGGGTTGTCCCACCTGCTTTCCCACAAGACTTTTTTAATTCATCCTAGTTAACCCCTTCATCAATGCCCCAATCAATCACAAATCTCTGCAATTCTTTCATTCCCCATTAAAAAGGAACCCCTACTCGAAAGCCAGTGCTCTGAGTAAAGTTACTGAAACAAGCAGAACAAAGCAAGGCAGAATCCACCAGGAAAACACCTCCAAAAAATAGACCAAATAAGGTTTTTCAGAAAGTCAGTAACAGCTGGGCTGCAAATGGTCCAAGGAGCTCTACTGGCAGCCTCGGTAGAGCTCAAGGCCTCACCTGCAGTGCCTTCTACCAGCCAGTACATTCTCAAATGGAAAGGTTCAGAAGGAGACGTCATGTAGCCATCTGCTGCTCTGACCCACAGAAAACCTCCTGCATTGCAGATATTTCTTGGGACAATGTCTAGCCACTAGAAACGACTTTTATGCAACTTGGGCAGTACAGAGAAAACAGACTGAAATGTGAGTCCATATTCCATCATTTTAAAACGCCTTTTCTGAACAACTGTCCATGTTTTCCTGTCCCCATTTAAAAAGTAAACCTGAAGAACACAAAAATGCCAAAAAAACTGAAAAGGACCTGAAGCACCAGAATTTTGGCTGCCACACTTACTGCACACGATATGCCCCCCCACCACAGATGTCTAAAATGCACGCTAGTGCAACAGCGGAAAATCACAAGCGAATGTAGCACGAGTCAGTGCTGTCAGTAGTGTGCCATTTCATAAACTGTACCAAGGAAAAACCGGTAGCAGCGGCTGCCATGGCCGGGAGCGGCCGCCCGGTGGCACCCGATGGCAGCGCTCGGCGGGGACGGCGCCGGCCGCGCCCCGGCTCCCAGCCACGCACCCGGCTTCGCGGCCGGCCGGCCGCTCGGGTCTGCGCTCTGCCAGCTCGCGAGAACGTCTTACTCGTGGGCAATAACATTCCTAATTCCAGAAAGTTAATTCAATCAGTTTGATGCTTTAACGCTGCCTTCACAAAATTTCTCAGGCTTTTCCAGAAGCCAGAGAGGCTACAAAGCCTGAATTTAGAAAGGAAAAAATGGTTCCTTGTTCAGGCAGGAGTTTTGAAGGGCATAGAGGGCAAGGCAATAATTTTGGGGAAAGGATGCAAGCTCCAGATGTCTCCTTTATTTAAAGGTCAGTCCAGATCACCCTGCTTGGGGCATGTTTGTCTGTTTGCCAGGATTCAAATACTAAGTCCTGACAGTTTTTCATATGACATTGAAATCTGGTTTTGATGATAGATGTTGTCCAACCCCACATCTTTAGAATACTTTTCCTTCCAAACCAAACTGCAACTACTGATCAGGATTTTCTCAAGCAATACCAAATAATTTTTATTTTCAGTGACTTTTGTAAAACTTGGGGTTTACCTTGAATATATACATATTTGCCGAAAATACACATATTTGTGTATGAATCCATGCATTACCCACTAGTCATTATTTGTTCATTATTTTTATATTACGACCATGCAGCAAACCCTTTCCAAGCAGCCAAACAAGCAAACCAGTAAAAAAAAGTACCAGGAACCTTTCAATGACCACCTAAAAATTGAAAGTATTCGCAGAAATCACTTGTCACACAATTACAGATTAATGGCTTCATGAAAGGCAGAGACTCCTTGAAGTGGATTTAATTCAGTATTTGTAATCAGTAATGTAATCAGCCTTCATCATCTCTCCTACTCCTCCTCCTCTAGAAAGACTACTGTAACTCTGCTGATCTACCAGCTCTGCAGATCTCAGTGTGCCATATGGTAGGAGAGGCAGGCTCTGTCTTCAGGACTCAAAACAATGGTGTCTGCAGATCTTCAGGATGAACTCAAGCTGGTCAGCCACAAAAAGAACAGAGGCAAACACCTACACCAGTTTAAAATCTGGTTATAGTATTTTACTGGGCTAAGGTTATAATAAAGGTTTATAGCAGAGTAAGTGATTGTGCACACTGACAATCCGCTGTGACTCCCACAGCCATCTTCAGGAGCTGCTTCTCAGTCCACTGCCTCTCCTGGTCACTCCTTTCCCAGTCGTACTCCAGCCTCACTCTCTTCCTCCCTCTCTGCACAGCGGCAGCTGTGATGTCCCCCCTGTTCTGCAAAAAGCCTGGTGCTCCTTGTTCAATGTCAGCCCTAACACCACATACAAGCTGTGCTGGCCTACACCAACACCACACCGATGGAGAGCCTCAGCAGTCAGCCTTGCTTAGGAACAGGCAGAATGACCCAGCTGAAACGCACAGACCTCTTTGAGCACCCATACCACTGGTATGGGCAGCACTATCACAAAGGACTTGGCAGAAACCACCATCTAGTCCCACCGCAATTACCCCTTAATTACTTCTTTCCCATGCTACAGACTGAGCTCTCCCATCCATGTCATACTCGGATTTCCCAAACAATGTTCTGCCTGATCCTCTGCCATTGCCAACAACGGTTTGCAGCACACTCACAGCAGGAGGGTTGGGAGGGCAGCACTCCCACTGCATGCCCTACCCTACCACCCCTCCCCTTGAATGCCTAGTGACTTTGCAAAACTTTGCATAAGAATATGCCAAAAACCAGCTCCTGGATTGCAAATAAATCTTGCTAGGATGAGGAGAGAGGAGAAGAGAAACAGCACTATTTGAATTTGTAGGTCAAAAACAGGAGAGAAAACTAAAGTTATTTCTTCCTCTGATCCAAAAAGTTATGTTACATACAAGCAGCAAATTCTCTGTAAGCAGAGACTAGCCTGAGGGACATGCAGCAGCAGCTGAGCCACCTCAGCCTGCTCAGCTCATACATCTGTTCCCCTGACACACATGGGGTCCCATCCTGCCGCCATCTGCTCCTCTTTCCTCCCACAGATGCCAAGTACAACACAGCCAGCAACCAGGGCTCTGCAAGCAAACCACACACTGACCGCAGGTCCCACCCTGCCAGGCCTCCTTCTCCTTTAGAGAACCACAGCACATTTCGCCAATACGTGCAGCTGACAGTAGCTTAGGATTTCTTCCGAAAACTGCGGTCCTGGCAGATTGCCAAGCAGAACTGACAACCTGAAGCCTCCACCCAGGTCAGCAGGTCCTGCACTGCTTGCAGCCAGCCTTGCTTGCACAGCCTTGAATGTCAGTGCAGTCGCCACTGTGATTTACCCATGCCTTGGGGTACAGCAGAGTAGGTGGCTTCCTGGTTGAGGAATTACTGTTTGAACAGGAGGGAAGATGGACAGAGATTACAGAAGTATGTAACACAGCTGGGCAGACTACAAAGCTCTCCTCGAATCACTCAGTTGGGCAAGAGCCATGCACATGGATACTGGAACTTCCCAAACAAAATTGCTAACTACTCCAGCTTTGGGTGTCTGACAATTTCCCTGGAGTATTTTGCCATTGCAAACATAGGGGGCAAGCAGAAATAAGCCGTGTGCTGCTCTCCTGACAGTACTGTGCTTGAGAATGACATGAGCTCTGCAACTGCAGCCAGGTAAGGATCCAGAGCAGCAAAACCCACAGCCTTTGTGACCAATACAGCCCAGATAGAGGGCAGAAACACACAATGGCCGTGCCCGGTTTTGCCACCTTCTAGTACTCAACAGCAACTGCCAGCAGAAGCAGATGTCAAGGCTAGCAGGGATCCACTGCGAAAGTCAACCGTGCAAAAGAGCTGGCATCAAGAAAGCTAGCAGAGGGCCAGACACAGGGCAGTCAGAAATACCAGGCAGCAGAGCTACATCTCACACTGACAAAAAATCATTCTCGTTCTGCTGTTTTGGCAATGACCACTAGTCACCTGACTGAGTAATCACATCTTGAACACACACAGATCTGTCTCTCAGTACCTGCATGGACCTGGCAAAACCTCTTATCAAGCCAGGCAGCGCAATCGCTTTGAGTAAGTGAAAAGCATAATAAGCCTTACTGAAGAGACGTAAAAAAAAGTGTTAGAATATAGGCAGCTTCCTCTTCTTTCTTTAGAAAAAGAGCTTCGAGCTTGCCAGAAAAATTAAGTAATTCTCTTCAATCCTAGTAAAATAATCTCCACAATTAACTACTTACCATAAATAGATGATTAAGCATCAACCCTAATTAGAATGGAGTTTCTTAAATTTTTGTGCAACATCTGGATTTTTGGGGATGTTGATGCAAGTACTTGGCAAGCAGACAAGGCATCTATGAGAACAGCTGTGTATAATCCATCTGTTGTCACATATATCACTTCTGAGTGAACTGGAAGCATCACACAGCCTTCCAAGAGAAGAATATCTGACAGAACATTAAATGGTCACCAAACAGACCTGTGCAAAGCTGACTGCCTTTGATGTAGAAATAGTTCAGGAGGAAATGTGTTACATAAATAATATGCACCAATAAAGCCTATTTGCAAGAACAGAATTCTGGGCTCATATCCTAGCTGTGACACAGACTTCCCTTTTCATCTCAGGTACGTCATGTAGGCCGAGATTTTTGCTTTTACACATCAAGTGTTCAAAGTGGAACTCCCTTCTGAAAGGTTATCTGGCCATTGTCCTCCCCTTCATGTGCCATGGCAACCACACATACACACTTCCCACCATCATCTCAAGGGTTAGTTAATATGCATAAAAGCATTCTGAATAAGTAACATTCTCTAATGCTTACGCATCTTAAGGATGAAAGCTTTAGTACTATTCATTATTTTACAGCAACTTCCAGGCACAAGAGATTTTTGCAAAAGATCTACAAAGACCTATAATTAAAACACCCTCCTCTGCACATATTTACAGCTCTGCATGATGTATACGGTACTATTCCCATTGCAATTAACAGAGAACCTGTAGCATAAGGCATAAGCAGGACCTGCATTTCATAGGTCACTGTGAGCAAGAGTGATGGGTAACACAGTTAATATGAGGGAGAGTTAGAAAAAGGTAGTCACATACACATCTGGAAGTTAAAATTACCATGTTGGGGGTTTAAAATCCATGGCATAGCCACAAAGAGTATTTACTGCATGCAGAAAACACTGGTGAGAAATAAAGCACGGATTTTAATTTTATGAGATGCTAAATGTATGACCAACATACCTCACGTGGCTCCATATGGGATGGAAAAAGACTTACAAGGACTCCGGTTTCAGTGCCTTTTCATTACTTCAATTCTTCCTCTAAGAAACATGTTTATTTTAGCCATTCATACTACTTACATCAGACCTTTATTGCAGCTGCCCAAATTACCCCATTTTAGACCACAACAAATAATCAGCACTCAGCTGTTTTTCTTGCATAGCTCTAAGATTAGCTTTTTTAATTTCTACCCACCTCTGATATTTTTAATCACCAGGTTCATAGGCTCTCTGGTTCAAATCCTTTACAGGATGTTTACAGGAAAAGACTCATGAAACACACTCATCTCTAGTTAATCTTTCCTTTGACCATGGAGAGCTCATCCTAGGACAGTTCTGAAGACCCCAAAGAACAGCTGAACAGTTGGACAAGCTTTCATTTCCATGACAGCAGTTGTTTGGGCTATCCAAGGAATCAGCCTTGGAAGCATTCACATGTAGAATTTAAACTTAAGAGATGACACACTTCAGAAGTGGCTAAACTGGACTCCAGTTAGGTAGAGAATGAAAACTAACTTGTACAACTAAGGTTCTACACTTTATGTGTTTATGCAGTGCATTTTATTTTGATGCTTCTCAAAGGTGCCTAGAATTGCATCATTATAAACAGGACCTACCTCTAGTCATTACTGAAGTGATAGGAGCCATGGCTGCATAAGCTACTAAGAAGAGTCACTGCAACATGTCCTTCATGTGTGGTAACACAGGCACTATATGTTACAGGGTACTAGTCTCAGAGACTTGCTTACAGCAGGCAGTATTAAAAAGGCAATGTCTCAAAACTCTTCTTTTTTGCTAGGAAAGGAGAAGCCTTCACACACCAATATCCATATGAAGCCCAGTAATGAGCAAATTTTTGTCCAGAATTGCTACAGACTTTAGTTTAAGTCTCTGGACTTACAGCTAGCAAAAACCCTGAATGAACATTATACTTTACTTATTAATGTCGATAAGGTATTGATAGCAATTAATATCAATATTAATCCCAAAGGAGATGGGAGAGACTGAACTCCATCATAGCTAAGCTGATAGCACCGAGTTCCCAAAGGAAAACTGAACTTTACATCCACAGGCTCTCAGAAGCAGCCCAAAACGCTAAGTACCTTCAATAGCCCAGGAAAGCATCCTTGTATTCACATGCTGCGTATAACAGTATGGTTAAGTGCTGCCTTTAGAAGCTAAAAGCTTCCTGAGGCGTCCTTGCTTTCTGAAAAAAAGACAGGACATTCCTAAAGAGGATGCCCGCCTGAGTAGTTGTTAAGCACCCAGAGTGTGCAGAACTTGAAGTTTACTAAGTCTCTTTCCTCTCCTCACTGCAATGAACTAGCAATCTTCTTTAGGTCTCTTATCAGATGAAGTATTTTGAATGCAGATCCAAACTTCTGCCCACCTACATGTGCTAATGGACATTCAGTGGCTCCTGGATCCTCTTAAACCTGAGAGATTTTCTAATGCCGCATATGGCGAGAAAGGGACTGGCACTGATTATATTCCTCCTCAAGCAGAGAAGATGAAATAGGAATCAGACTGTGACTGTCAGTCCACTGTCACTTTCCTGCCCTCTTCTGAGCACTGCACAACTACTTCATCATGCAGGGATAAGGCTCTTACTGAAGACAAACGCTGTGATTTCCCTATACCCTCTTGTTCAGCTGCCCGTTTCCCCACAGGCAGGACAGCCTGCAGAGAGCCAGCACTGTCCGTAGAACTGCGGAACACATATATTGCTCTAAGCACCTCTGATCTGAACAAGGGTCCACCACGATAAGAGCAGTTTCACATTATCATCTTTGGACAAAGGTTAAATCACAGCACGGTATATTGCAAGCACCAAATAAAGATTTGAAAGCTGGGTTATAGGACCCTGAAGATATGTTTATCATAGAAATGCTGGCGGAAGCTTAATTACAGCGGTACTACTATATGCTGCTCTGCTAGGCAAGCTATTTAAGTCCTTTCAATAATGTTTTGCTGTAATGGGAACAGTTCAAGCTGCAACAGCAAGTCTGTGACATAGAAAACATTATAGCGGTTGATCTTATTCCTTCCAGTGCACTCATTTTAATAGGGTTTTTTTGCTGCTCCACCTACCAGCTGCCCTTATCTCAAGAGCACAATTGCCTTTTTTCTGCCATTTCCACTTGGTTAGGATTTTCAGATTCAGCTTAGAGGAACTTCACTCAAACTAAAATAAGTATATCTTTCACGTATCTCATTTGAGGAAACCAAAGGGTTCTTATTGAATGCTGAGGATGTGACTGCACTGCACCCAAGTCACTCTTTTCTACAGGTAATACAGCTGCAATACTTACCCTACCAAGAAGCCTGAGAAAATTAAATACCACCTGGGTATTTCTACAGAAGTAGCCAAAGGAAGGAATAAGACAGTATGAGTGGGGGTCACCTTGATATACCTTTTCCCCAGCCCTGACATCAGATAGCATGATGCCAAAAAAGGAATGAGGCATCTCCTCTTAGAACACAGTTTGGACTTGCTCAGCCTCAAGTTTATTTTCCTTTCACCTTACTTTCCCAAAATAGGAACTGTTCCCTCCCTCCATGCTTCCACACACATTTCTCCTCCCTTACACCCCCACCTTTTCCAAACAAGATCCTAAGCCCATCTTCTTGTCACATCTTTACCCACCCAAACAATCCTCTCACCCACACTTCCCTGCATCTTTACAAATAATACCATGAGGTTCCTATCTGCTTTGTTTTTCTACAATTCTACTTCATGTCATCTAAATCAAGAAAAAGACACTCTCTGCAACTGAAGACAGGGCAATGGAGCCTACAGGCAAATCAAGCCCACTTGACTGTGGGCTACGTAACATTCACAAATGCCAGTGACAGCAGTACCTACTGTAAAAGAGGGCATCATAGCACAAATGTGACCTGTAAAGAGCAGATCAATTCAGTGCCAATCAGCTTGAAGGTTCAGATTGACTCATCTTCAACAGCAAGACATGATCTAAGCCCATTTGTATACAAACATTATTATCAATTGTCTGCCATTTATCCTCAGCCTGTAATACCATGTCTAAATATTAATACATTTAGCTTAATCCCATCTCTAGCTACAGCTTCCCTAGGATTCTGACTTTTCTTATGAGTAATCCTCTTTTTCATGTAACAGCCTAATGATCTGTCAAAAAATGGTATATTATTTGCTCAAGTAATTGCTTGTTTTTTAATAAAGCATTCTAAAACATAGGTAATGACTGTAGGCCTATATTTCTCTAAGGAATAAATAAGATTGGATCAACTGAATTTTTCTTAACTTAGCAAAATAGAGTAAAAACACATTATTCATATGACAGCTTTATATCATCTTGTCTCTTGTTACATCCTTTTTTTTGCATTAGCAATTAACTCAATTCAATGGCAGGAAGATAATTTCCATAAACTGATCACTTCAATAAGAATTTCTAAGTGAATTAACCAGGCTTGGCTGCCTTTACACAATAAAACTTGAAATATTAAATGTCAGACATAAAGGTATACTTTTACTGTACCTTGTGTTAAGCTTCTAAAGTCACATGCAAGCCCACATAAATACTAGCAGGGACATGCCCGGTTTCCCTATCTCTTCTGCCCATTTCACCCATGCAGGTTACAAGATCTTCCAGGGAAGCACCATGCAGTTCCCAAATCCAAGTTTATACATAGCCTGCCCAAGAGCCGCTTTAGGATAGGGGACTCTGTAAATAAACCTCTTCACAGCAACACTAACCCATTTCCATCAACAAAAGGAATGCTCTCTACTCTCCCTCACCTTGGAGCTCCTGCCTCACAGGCCTACATCTGCAGTAATTTAAAATGCAGCTGGATACTGGTTTCTAGTAAGTGCACGGATCTACATCAAGTCCCTCACATGGGGCAACTGAGGGGAAAGGAAAGAAAGAGCATGTACAAAAAAAAGCCACTAAGTGGGTGGGACACATGTTCATTTTGTTGTCAGTTCACATTGTCAGAAACAAAATGATTTTGAAAGTAATAGAAAATCAGTGTAATAACACTGTCCTCCACATGGCTTTGAAATCCATTTATTGGAGCCCCACTGGTAAAGCACATATGTAATTACAGCTGAAGCTGTATGTAGCTCCAGACTAAACACCATCATGAGGCAGTGTATTAAATAATGCATTTCCCTAGCGCTTTTTACTGAATATGTGATCATTTCATACGTTAAATTTATTGTTTTGATAATACACTCTAGTAACTTCACAGCCAATGTGCATACAGGTTTTGAAGATGGCACTGAGGCAGGAAGTATCTGCACCCTGAGAAGTGATCACCAATACATAAAAATTTCACCATGTTTCAGCCACACTCTCCATGCTTCACCTGGGGCTTAAACTACATCCCAAAGAACTACAGTTTGAGGGAAACAGGGGCATTGATGCTCCACCAACACCACAGGCTCACTGACTCTACAAGAGGTTTCCCCACTGGACTCTGGGCCACAACCATGTTGTGCCACACGTGCTTACCTCTCACATGGATGCGGAAGAGTGAGCAAGCAACAACTATGGTCACTCTGCTATCATAGTCACTGCAAGGATTTTATCTCAACACATATAAAACATACACAAGGGCTTACTATCTTTTTCTAGAGTGCTCTAACTCTTTTCATACCTTTCTTCTTTCTCAAAAACAGCCTCTATATATTCACTGATTATTTTTTTTTCATTTTGACTTGACTACCAAGCCCCATCACTGAATTTTTTATCAATATTTTCCATGCCAGATGCACACGTGTGTCAGCTGGCATTGGCTTTCATGTTGTCAAAATAATAGTAAATCCACAAAAGGCGGCAGTTAAGAGTGGTGATACCAGCTATTTTCTGGACAGTTACCACAGGAATATCTTTGTCCATTTAATTTGACATTTCAGAGCAGAGTGGAGATGTGCTTTCATTGTAAAATGTGGTCACTGGAACCTGGCTAGTTAAATTGACACTGCACACTCTGTATTTATACCTTCTCTGTTATTACTATTTGTTGTATTTACAAGACAAGAAATGCATTTGCCTATTCAGGACAGCAAACACATCTGGAACTTCAAAATCCACACCTTCTCTTTCCTTCTTAAACTTTGGGAGTTTACAACCAATCTTTCTGGTGGGACAATCTGCTACAATTGCTCCTTAGCTATTATCTCAAAATATGGTAGCAGAGATCATACAGAATCATTTATATATATATATATGTATCAATAAGTAAATCTTTTCAATGGTAAGACTTAACAGCTATTCAGTTTTGGTCTTGACTCTAGTACTAAAAAAAAAAAAAAAGTGTTATCTTCATTTTGGCCATAGATATTCCTTAGAAGTTTGACATGCAGTGAATTTATGATGTAGAAAATACCAAAGTCTACCACTGTACAAATCACTTCCGAACACAACAGGATTTGTACTTCCTTGTGCAGCAGCTAAACTCGATCTTTGTTCATTCACCACGCCGTGGCTGCTGCAGCTAAAATACAGCAGATGGCACTGAAATCAGTTAACTATTGACATCACTGTCGATTTCCCCTAAATAACAGCCACAGCATGTTACAAGCACAATTTCAAACAGGAGTTGAACCTGGAGGTTTACATTATCCATAGTGAGCGTGAATACATAGAAAAAAACAACAGATGATACGTAGATGAACACACTAGCTCAACTTTTGGAAACCTAATTTGGTAAAACGCAGTAGTTCCTGGTTAAGTCACTGTAAAAACACTTAAGAGTTCCTTGGGTGGTATCAACAATGCAAGCTCCATAACAAGCAAGACTCTACCTTCTCACTATATTCCAAAGCCTGAATAATTGTGTTGGTTTTCAGAAAAAAACCAAAACTCTCAGACTTATTTACAGTGTCTCACACAGTGTCTAGAAGCAGAGGGCAGCACAGGTTGAGTCCTTTTCTTCTGTAATGATGGGTTGAGCAAAGGTGCCTTACTCTCAGAAATAATAAAACAGGCTCTTGAATGTATTTTTGGCACAGGGACGAAATGCTGTGAGGTAGATTGGTAGTTTTAGATTAGCTTGGAAAGCAGCAGTTCATACTACAATTTTAGTTAGTTTTGTTCCCTCTGTATGCTCATGTTCTTAAACACAGGTAACCACCAGTGGGAAAAGACAATGGTGCTGACTGGGGAAGCTGACTGAAGGCATCACTCACAAGCCTGTACCGAGCTGTGCAGCTGCAGCCACCACCAGAACACACAGCCTAGGGAAATAGCAGGGGAGGCAACAGGGACAGAAAACAGAAGGGACGGAATTTCTGTCCATGTCCCTCACATCTTCGGTTTTGGACCATTTTTGGTTCTACCAAGACAACCACCGTTACGCTCCCAAGAACACAGGCCTTTTAGATATACAATAGCTGAAATAGTAGTAGTAGTGGTAGTGAAGAACCTAACACATAGGAGAGGAGCGGATTTGCGCTCATTACTTTTTCTCACAGCCAAGCTTCATCTGTTGGGAAAAGATCCAGTGAGGCGCAGGAGCCAAACTCATGCTACAAAACAGAAATGCATAAGTATATGCCATATTACTGGTGCCTTAGGCTCCCAGTCATGTCAACGCTGGATCACATCCTTGTTTCTGATGCCAGATGATCTGAAGGAAAAATACAGGTGTCTGGAACACCACCTTTTTTTTCCTAGTGCACTTCCTTCCATTGTTGTGTACCAGATCTGAAAAGCTAACTGTTGGATCATACAGAAGAAAAAGATCTACGTAGCAAAGAATTCCAGAAATGAAGTAATATTTTTAAAAAAATCATAACAACAAGGCTCAATTCTGATACTTCATTTACAGTATTTGACAGATGCTCATCTTGGGACACTTTGTTGACATGCGCTGCCTTGGGACTTGTTTTTTGTTAAACCTCTGAAACAAAGTAGGATCGGAGCTAATTGACACTATGGTCAGAATTTGCACACTGTGTTCAAGTATATACTTTAATAGCAGCTAGTTACTGATAAGAACTTTTAACAATCTGAATAAAGAAGCCCCAAAAACACTAACCCACTCCAAATAACAAAGTACAAAGCATGTATGCTTAGAATTTTTTTTTTAAAAAAGTCAATTTTCAAGCTAAGAACCAAAAAAGAAAAGAAAAAGAAAAAAGAAACAATAAAGCCTAGCTACCCTTCACTTTCTTTGGCCTCTGTTTGACAGTACATTTTCAGCTAAGCTTGCAGCAAATCTGGATTGGTAACAAAGCCATGCTCATCAATCCAGCTTGCAATATAAAGTAATGAGAGCAAGGGTGGCAGACACAGAACTCTGGGTGCATGTGTTCGTACCATTTCAATTTTTCTATTGGGCTCTTGATAGAATTCAATTGTCCTTTTAAGCACTAAGAAACTATGTGTCCTTCATAATTACAAGTCACTAACTCAAGCAGCACGTGGCTTCCGCCCCCTTCAATTCCTTTCTGTTTTCTCCACTGATACTTAAACCACAATTTCCCTCTTCAGACAGAAGCCAGCTGTACTGGCTTTCACTCACCTATACTCTAGAGTGGTCATTCACAACTGCTCCTTTATAATTTCATCCACAATTTTGAGAATATCTTGTTTTGTCAAAAGGATACACAAAGGCTGACTAGAAATTGATGCAGCCAGTCTTCTAAGTGTGGTCTCACTTACCAACCTTTCAAGTGCTGCAGCAGCCCAGTTCATCTGATTTCTTTTTGATATCTTCTTACTAGTTTGTGCCGTGCTATTGTTTGCTCTTTCCACTGCATTAAACACCATGCCCAAGCTGTCAGAGACAAAGTTTTATCCTAAACTCCATTATAATCTTTTTGTATTGTAAAACCCTCAGGGTTCATTCCTTTTTCTGTGCTTTGCTCTGTTCCTTTTATCCCCAAGCCTGCCTTACATTTCTCTGCAAATGAATTGCATAAGCCACCTAACTGCCCCGGTTTCCCAACTCTCCAAATCGTTTATCACAACGCTTCTCTTTCCTAGCAAGTTCACTTGCTAGGAAACCTCTGCTCTTGAGGTTTTAAATTAATTGCCAGTTCACTTATCCTGCTGCACATTTATTTCCACAGGTTAGAACTATTAAACAGGAGAATACATTATATCCTTACTTTATCCATTAATAGTTTATAAAAACATACGTCTGACTTCCTAAGTGATGCCAGTCTGTCAGGATAGAGGGAGAAACACAACCTGGAAGTTGCTGATATATTTCTTTTATTCAGTTTCATATAAAATCTGGCTGCATTTAAATCATTCTCTGTGCAAGGTTTTTTTCTGTCACTGGTTTCTGCTTCTCACAGCAATTCCTCTCAGGCAGGAGCCTCACCATTACATAAGACTGAGCATCACTTCCAGCACCTTATTTTACCCTTGCTTTTGCATGCACAATGCCAGTGAAACCAGGTCTGAGTTGCACAAGAATTTCATGAGCCTGGGGGTAGGTCCCCAAGCATTTTGATCTCTCATCTGCATCTCTTCCTTGCTGTTATGAAAAATGTTCAAGGTTCCAGTGAGGAACTTTGCGCCTTTGTGAATTTATAAATATTTCACCATCTTCCAGAGGTCCTGCAGATTCACAAACACTTCATAAATAAAATAGTAATAAAATGGAGCAATACTGGTTTGTGTATTCATCGGTAAAACACAAAAGACAATGAATGACTGGGGTTTTACTTCACCAAGGTACACTAAATATTTCTTGCTACCACACAACAGTTTTGGAAAGATAAAATCAATTTTGAGTCACATACAGATTTTCTTTTGCTGCCATACTGGCTTTTTCTCATTTGTACTTTTGTTTTAAGTTAACAAATGCATTGCTAGGTTCATATGCCTGCCTACACTAGTAATACTGCAGGGCGTGCCTTTTTTCCCCAAGAGCTCTCTATCAAAAGGCACTTTTAAAAAGATTACTGATAGTAAATGGCAAATACTTCACTTTAGTGTCCATCTGTAAAAAATGAGAAATAAATCATAAAACTCCTAACCTCCATGAGGGTTACACTGACCAACAATCTTTCAAATATTCAAGAAACCAGTTTGTAGTATAAAGCTTTCTTTTATTTTGCTTTTGTTTTCTCCTTCCCCGTGACACCTGACACACACAATCAGGGCTCTGCCTGTGCAGGACGTGGTCTCCATAGCAAGTAACCAGCTTTTACGTACAGCCCTCCCCGAGATCACAGACACCCTCACCTTAGGAACAGGTATCAGTGTTTTATGGGACTACAAGTGGGTCTGATCATCCAGAGGTAGGATTTTTAGCACTGAATGTGACACCTATGTCAAAGAGTGGACCTACAACATATAAAATGTTTTGTAGTATCTAACACGCAGAATTACTATTATTACTAGTGCTAGTGGTGTTACCTGATTTTAAATGCTGTGTATGACATAATTCAGAATTTCTTTTTATATATCTGTGTCTATTTATAGTTATGTAGCTCCAGGGACACACATATGTTATTACTTGTTAATAACCCATTGGCCATCTTTAATTCCAGAAGTACCATTAGAACTTAAGATAAATTCATACAAGGACTCATGGAAATAAACACTGAGACCGTGCATTCACCGTCAGATGCTTTAAGGTCCTTGAAAGGTCAACACAAAATAAATTGGATAATTAACTATATATTTAATTACTGAGTCAAAGACTGAGAGGGAAAAGAACACTGAGATCAAATTTTCTATTCTACATCCTTAAACATCAGTTGGCATCGGAAAGATTGAAACCACAGACAGACAGGGGAAATATTATTGGCTTTTCAGTAACAATCTTAGACTCAATTATTTCCTAGTGTGTACATAGGAATTAAAAAAAAAATGTACAGAAGGCAGCAACATCATCATTCACCATCTTAAAATGTACAGAAGGCAACTACATCATAATTCACCATCTTCCTCAAAAGTCTGCAAGCAGGTGAATAAATAAGAAACTAAATCTGGCCCCATTCCAAAGCCTAAGAGCATCTTTTGTTCCACAGAAAAAGACAGTTGGTAGCTTTAAAAATCAGAAAAATAGCCTCTGAGAATTTGCCCATGACATAAAATTCCTACAGAATACTTTCTTGACATAGCAACTATAGAAACAAAATGAAATGCCTCTTCATTCTAGATCTCATTTCTTTACATGGCATGTAAAACAACACGACTCCTGCCTTTGGGCCTTGATGCTGCTGTAAAATATTTTTTATTGCTATGTTTCCACTGTATTATTAATTTAAAATTACTTTTCCTCTTGACAGATTTTATGCCTAAAGAACTAAATCACTTGATTTAAACCTCCAAAAAATATTTTCAAAATAAATTTACCTGTCCTATAAATGCTAGCTGAAAAATGTTATACAGTAACTTTATATATTTAAAATGTGATCCTTTTCATCAAAATAACTTTTAGCATAGAGGCATTTCCTTTTGCTGGTAATTCTACAATACATCCAAACTCAAAAAATCATTAGGATCTTGCTGGGAATTCATGTGACTGATTGTATTCAAATCCATTGCTTGAAAATTGCTAACCTGAAAACTATCTTCACCCTAAGATTTCTTCGAAATGTGATTTAGTGAATATTAAATAAAAAAATGAATTTAAAAATCTAACCACCCATCCTACCCCTTCAGGAATTTCATTCACAACAGATCTGAAAACCATAACTGATTTCATTGCTCCCCATTGCCCCTGCATGAAAGCCAGCATTAAAATGGAAAAAAAAACCAGCCCAACAACAAACCCAATGAAAATGAGGAGTAAAATGTGGACAACTGGTACAAAAAATCCCAAAGCATTACACACAGACTGGCCTGAACAAAGGGAATGATACAGCAGTTGTGTTAATATCCCAAGCTACAATGCACATGTAATATCTCTGACTTTAAATTCAGATTTAAAATAAATAACTCAGATTTCAAATTGAGTAAAATCCATGCTCATGTGAGGCTAATCCTGCTCACTATACTCATGCAAGTAGCTCCACAGGCAGTGAAATGATTTCTAGCGTAAGGCAAACAGGAGTTACCTTGAACCTGAAATTAGCCATCTGGATTCCTGCCTGCCTTCTCTGAAGTGATTATTCCCCTCAGTTCAGCACTCGAGAGACCACATCTGGAGCATTATGGGCACCTTCGGGTTCCCCAGCACAAGAAAGATGCTGATACACTGGAGTGAGCCCAGCAGAGGGGACCGGAGTGCCTCTGTCCAGGGAAAGACTGAACCTACTCGATTTGGCAACATGGAGAGGGTTTGGGGGATCTCACTGCTGCCTTCAGCTACATATCAGGAAGACACAGAGAACAGGGAGACAGACTCTCTCTGGAGATACAATAATAAGGGGCAGTGGATACGCATTATAACACAGAAAATGCGGATTAGATGTAAGGAAAAAAAATTTCACTGTGAGGATAGTTACCATGGGAATATGGGCCAGAGAGATTTGAATGTCCCACTTCGGAGATATCCATGACTCAACTGGACAAGGCTCTGGACAACCTCCTCTGGATCTGCTTTTAGCCAGAAGATGAACAAGGTGATCTCCAGAAGCCCCTTCCAACCTACACTGTTCCACAGCTCTGTGAGATGAATGGGAATTGTATGATGGGAGTAAGGACAGCAAAAATAATTAGTGCACAAATTTATGCCTACAAATATCAAGTTTATTCTGCTGCTCCATTCTTCAATGGTAAATGATGTTTAAAAATATCTGAAAAACAATTCCAAAAAGTTTGAGGCTTTTCAAAAAAATTAAGTTGAGCATAAAAGTTAGAGATTAAAGACTCTCCATGCAAAAATTACTTTTTTTTTTTTTCATATTTTAAGTAAATTTCTGAGAAAGCAGAACAAACATCTGGGGTTTTTTCCTGAAAGAAAATAATTTGAAAAATTTTCCTTCAAAGGATTCTTTTTATTACATTTCAGAACACAAACAGCTACGAAAGTATGAGACGCTTCCTATGAAATTCCAGTCCCTCTTTTCCTGACCTCTTGTTTTCAGCAGCCAGCACAGATTTATACAGCCTGGTCCACTACACAGTGGAAACTCCCAGCAAGATACTACCTTAGCCCTGGGCCTGGTGTAATCATCTTGCCCAGAAATGGCAGAGCACTGGGAATGCCCAGCATTTCTGGCACTGCTGGTCTAGCACAGGTGCAGGGCTAGCTGAGCTGGCCCACGGCCTGGCCAAGTAACGTGAAGGCAAACGTATCTGCATACATTTGGTGATGAGACGCCTACAGCAGCTAGCACTGATGAAATCTCACTGCTACTAGATCAGTGCTATTACCACCACCGAGGCACTGAATTTTCTATACAGAAAAGACTTCCCTGTTCCCATAAACAGCGATTAATCAGTTTTGCTCATCCTGAGGCATTTTATGTAAGGGTAATTCTATAATCAAACCAACGTTAACACCTTTTCCATTAAAAAAAAAAAAAAAAGTGATGAACAGTATCCCCAAAATGTCTCATTACTAATCCATAAAAATTCCCAGTCAAAAAGAGATCTTGTTATAGCAACAACATTTATTTTGCCTTACAAAATTCGACTGTCACAAAAAGTCCATGTGGGTAGCACAGCATCAGTTCAGCACTGAGCTCCAAGAACCTCAAATGAAACCACAGGAGACAGTAAGCCGAGTTAAGGAGGTCTGTCACTTCAGCAGACTGCACTAACAGTAGAGTTTTATAATGAAGTCCCTAGACCGAAGAAAATGTAAAATCATCCAAGAATAAAATTACCTGTCTTCAGCAAAAGTTTCTCACTGATTTTCCTTTATCAGTAAACTGGGAAACACCCACTAAGGATGGCAACTTAGTACAGTTCCATCCATAAGGAATGCCCTTCTGAACTTTACCTAAATGTAGCTCCTGGTCAGTTACCCTCCCTATTTCTAAAGACTAGGAAAAAACTTCCCTAAGAAACTGACAGAATTCAGATTGCACACACAGGCCATAAACCACCAGAGACGGACACTACTTTGGTCCTCCTTGTTTTGTAATGTTATCAGAAAGACAATCTAACCCACCGTAAATAGCTATGAGCAGCAGAAATGCTGAATATTTTTTATCTTTGTTCCAGCTCTCCCAAATGCAGCCCATAAGTAAACTCCTTTGTAATAAATCCCTTATTTATGGAAATTTTTCTTTAATATAAATCTATTTTACCAAAACAGAAAAGTAGATGCAATTAAAAAAAACACAAACAGTGTAAACTACCCATAATATCACTCTGACACAACACATCACTGCTGAAGTACTGCACTAAGTCTGCAAATGAGTCTGGCCTAAGCCTACAACACATCCAGGTTTCATTCAGGTGCACAACTGAATGAGAAAAACAGGAATCCCTAAAAAGTGAAAAACTGCCACATCTCCATGCTCATCTGATGCAGATATAGAAATTAGTGAGGTGAGCAAAACCTACAACATTTAAGTAGATTCAAGATGAAGATGCTGAGTATCAGCAAGTACCAATAAAGTTATTGTTAACTGTGACAATGTTTCTGCAGGCTTTGATGGATCAGATGTTGTACATTGTGTTGTTTGACCCAGAAACAAATGTATGCTGTGTCAGAAGTAGTTGCAACTCCTACTAGAGATAAAGGACATGACTCTCACAGAAAGGGGTCTAAAGCCAGGGCAAGAGAGGGATTTTTTCTCAGAACTGTCAAACACTAAGCAATTCCCCTGCGTTCAAAGTCAGTTACTAAGGCCTCTATATTTTCCACAGTTTGTAATTTTATGTAAGTTTATGTAATTGTCTAAGCGTAGATTTTTCAGTCAAACATAAGACTCCAAGTCTGTCAGTATTAACTTAATATCAGTACTATGGCTAAATGTAAGGCACTGTTTGGGAACGATGTCATCAGCAAAATTTGCAGAAAGCACTAAAGGTTAGAAATTCCTGAAATGTAAAGTGAAGAAAACATTTTCATATCCTTAAGTCAAGTATTACATGCATACATGACTCATCACATGCAGACTGAGGCCAAGTAGGCACACATCCAAAAAACCAACACACAGAATATCAGCTCTTATGTGTACATAGCTTGACACCTTCACAGCATAACTAAACAACAAAGAGCCCTAAAATGAATCCATACAGTTTGCATTTATTGAAATAATAGAGAAGGAGTCTTTCAAGGAGTCAAATATTCTGAGGAGCTTAAGAAATTATCACAAGATAACTTTTGCAGCAGCATTTGGAGGGATTTTAGGGTAGAGATGTGTTACTTAAGAACAAAAGTACGATAGTTTCAGCAAAAGGTACAGGTATCCCTGAGCCATAATGAAACACACATGTAAGTTTCCAGTAAACCCTCATTTCCACCACCTTAGACTTGCTTAGTGCTTGCCTGGATTTAAAAAGAAAAGGGGAGGGGAAAGGTGATCGATGACAGCAGGAAATTCTTTACACAAAGACCAGAGCCCACAAGTTTTACATCCACCCCAAACTCCACTACAACTCTGAACACATCACTATGGAACCAAGGAGATATTGAACAGCCTAGATATCGACAGTGAAGTTGTTCCAATGTGAAAGAACTTGCTCTCTGGACTACAAAGCCACCCAGGGGCAGGGAGGTAAAGAAGGCTGCCTACATACTCATGGAGTATCCATTTCCACTGCCCTCACTGACAAGCAGTTCCAGTGGGACCACTCTGCAAGTGCCTGCAGGGCTTAACGCATTCACAGGAGACAGAAACTGCCAGTATATCTCCGTTCCTAAAAAACCCCAAACTGGTGTCAAGGCGTGCCAAAAAAGGCCTTGTTCCTTGCATTCTTTACCTAAGCAGGAAATGGCATGCTTTCCTTAGGAGGTAGACAAACCAATTATGAAAGCTCATGTTCTTTTAGTACCCACCACAACCCTATTTTCTCCGTCTCTCGCATTAGGGCTTTAACATTCACAATGAGAAACGTTTCCAAGATCCCTGGTAACAAGTCGATCTTACTACAGTAAAGTGGTTTTAGCTCCTACTCGGACTACATTCTTCTCCTGGCCCCGATCCAGCCACAGCAACTTATTTCCGCTGCACTGCTCGGATAATCCCGTCCATCCCCGCGGGTTTATTCCCAGGCAGTCCCCTCCCTTTCAGCCCCACGGGCTGGGCTGGACTCGGCTTTCAGGAGCCGTTAACCCCGTACAGCTCCTTACCCAAGCTGCAAATCCCCGCAGCATCCCTAACGCTTCCCTTCCCTGTCCGCGGGGCCGGTAGGAGGCCGGGGGAGGCGCGGAGCCGGGGTTACTGCAGGCCCCGGGAGCTGGGGAGCACCGCCCGGCCGGGTCAGCCCCCCCCATATGTGCAGCCCCGACCACCCCGCCGCCGCCCGGGCCGGCGTGTGGCCTGCGCCGGCCCCGCCGCCCCCCGCCGCGCCCCCCGCTCCGCTCAGGCCGGGCCGCCGCCCGCCCCCCGCCGGCTCCGTCCCTGCCCGCCGCGGCCGGAGGCAGGGCAGGGGAGGGGGAGCGCCGGCCGGCCCCCGCGGGGCGGAGGTCACCCGCCTGCCCCCGCCCTCCGCCCATGGGCGCCGGCTCCGTCCAGCCGCCGCCGCTCCGACCCCGCACGCAGGAGGAGGCGGCGGGGCGCGTCTCCCGGCGGCGGCTGCGCCCGCCTCGCCGCCCGCCAGCCTCCCGGGAGCCGCGGCGGAGGCGCATGGAGACGGCGGCGGCGGCGGCGTGCTGGGGTAAGGCGCGCCGGGCGGCCGGCGGGGCGGGGGGCGGCCTCCGCCGGGCAGGGCTCTGCCCCGGGGGGCGCGGCGGGGCGGGCGGGGCGCCGGGCCGGGCCGGGCGGCGGGGAGGGGAGGGGACGGGAGGGGAGGGCCTGGCTTCCGCGGAAACTTTCTGCCGCTCGGGAGCCCCCTCCCAGAAAAGCAGCAGCACCCGCCGGCGGGGCCCCGGGCGGCGCGCAGCCGGTTCTGAGCGGGGAAGCCGGGGGCAGCTCGGCGGCGGGGGCGCGGCCGGAGGGGCAGAAGCCGGCACCGTCCCTGTGCCCGTCCCCGTCGCACAGGGGCCAGCACCCTGCCCCTGGGTGGAACGACAGCGCAGGCAAAACCCCGCACAGATGCCGTGTTACATCCCACTGACTACCTGGAGCTCCTGCTTTATGTGCATCTGCAGGAGCAAACAAGCCCATCTTTTAAGAAATCTAAACATTTTGTTATTTAGGGTTTTGCGTTTTGTTGCCTGCAAGTCTAAATCTTTGAAGTGCAAGTTATAAATATTAAAGCTTAAATGCATAGGGGGAGTACGTGTATCAAATTTTAGAATAAATTTATTCCAACCCAGTTTGACACACGCGCCTAATGTATTCAGGATGCACTTACACAAAATAGCGAACAGTTAATTTTACAGTTAATTTTACAATGGTAGGTGCCTGCTTCAGAGACTGGTGAATGACTTAACAACAATAATTAGCATATTTATATAACACATTGTTGTTTGTACAGGGGGGGTTGAATTTAAGAGGCACTGAAATTATATAGAATATTATTTCCTGAACTGGAGTGATTCCTGGAAGTATGAAGCAGTGACTTGTTTGGTTTTTTTCAGCCCCATTCAAGCTACATCTGTGCGTATGTTCAGTCTGAAGCGTGTAGTCCAGCCCTAGAGAGAGTGGGTGCAGGTTAACACCACAAGATGTCTTCAACTGGCATCTGGTTGCAAAACAAAAACTAACTGCTATTAAGGGCTTTTTTTTTACCATTTTTTCCCTCCTTAGTTCTTTTCTTCCATCTTCCTCGCATCTCTGGAAGCTCCATCCATATTGGAATAGGCAGCAATTATTCCAATCTCTGTAAGTAGTCTTTTTTTTTTTTCCCCCTAACTGCATTAATGGCATGCCTTGCGGTCATGTACAGCTGTAGGAATAGTATATTTAAAGTCCTCTAGCAGATAAACATCAATCCATTAAAAAGCATATAGCTTCCTGACTAAGAAAACAACCGAGTTAACAGAAATGGACTTAACCTTGTGATCTTTATACAGACAAAACTCACAGAAATGAATGAGAGAACTGTCTGAAATAGAGGACGATGAAGTTTAGTGTCAGGTACAAGTACTTCATTATTTCCTTTTTTTAAAAAAAATAATTCAAATCCTCCTTTTCAGCATTTTCTCCCACAAAAACAAATTAACGGATAGCTGCTAAAACTGATTTACAAATTAAGCACATTGACAGCAGTCAAAATTTATATTGTTTTGGCACTCAACAGTGAAACAAATGTGGCTAAAAATTACTTCCAGTTATTGAAATAAAACAATTCCTGACATTTGACTTCCTTCCACTCTCCTTTTTATGACTGACTTTTGTAGTTATTACATGAAAGTTTTTTGAAAAGGAAATATTATAGGAGCCAATTCTGCCCACGTCACTGGTCCTATTTTGGCAGAAAACCACATGTATGCAGAGAAGCAGAGTAGCATGCCCAATCTCTTAGACAAAAGAATGCCTAATGATAAAAATACATGCACAACCATTAAAACAACCAAAATACCTCTCAGAACAAGTGCTGCAGCTCAAGAGCCATGCTGAAATGCTGTAATTAGATTAAGACTTAAGTAATAACTTTCAAGCCAAGATGCCCATCATGGTTGAGAAATCATATGATTACACCCAAAGTTTAAAGAAAGAACAGGCAAAAAGTTATTTTTCTTACTTTGGAACATACATAAAGGAACAACAAAGTCAGACAGCTAATATCATTCCCAGACTAGAAATATTATCAAGCTTAACGCTTGCTGCCACAACCTACCAACTTGGAGAAATTATTCATAGTGTCAGGACCAGCTTCTGTCAACACTAGATATTGGTAGGACCTCACCCTAAGATAACTTTGGTAACTAGGAGCTGAGTTTAGTTGGTAAATCTGAAGACAGTACAAAATGAAGTAAATGCCAAGTGTTCTCTTTCAGATTGCCTGGTAATCCCTTAAACTGCCAAAAAAACCATGTTAAAGTTGGGCTCAAGAGCAAGTGCAAAATTAGTAGCTACTGATTAAAGTCCTTCACCTTATCTGGCTACCTAATAGATGACCAGGCATCACCCAAGTTGTAGAAAATACATAATAACAATACAGAAATGACAAGAAATTGCAAATGCTTACATTAGTGTAGCTACATGTGGCAGTCTACTCATCTATTAGTGAACTGCTTGTAGACTTGGCAAAAAAATAATTGTGTGCTTATGTTATTACAGGTTAATATTGAAAAAATACTGTTTAGATTATTTTTCCACAGAACTGTTGGTTTTACATTATGCATTTCATAGTACTTCATTACGTATTAGGCAGTATATGTTTAGTTTAGGGATTCATATCAGAATAACATAATTTCTTACCCATTCTTTGATTCCATGTTCCTTGACCCTTAAACTCAGATTTTTCCCTGCTATTGCCCCTCCCAGAGAGACCACTTCTTCATGGCAAGACAACTTTGTATTGCATTAACTTTAGATTAGTAGAGTTTTGTAATAGAACTATTTCAGCAAACAGTTCAGTGTAGTCTTGAGTATTGCCCTGATTTCAAAATGGGTACCTATGTCTCTTCAAAATTAAGTGTTCTTTAGACACTATTTTTGTTTTACTTTGGCCTTAACTGGGTACAGTTCAGCCAGGCCAAACATTCTGGCCTTCTACACAAGGGCTATCATGTTTAATTACTAATGCCTAGACTATGAATCGTTCCACTGACAATAACAGATAATATTAACACAATGCCATGTGGGCATTAACTAGGAAAAAAAAAAAAAGAAGAAAAACCCCAAACAAACAAAACTGTGCCTTGTATTATGCTTTTATAGTGAACAACTGAAGAGACTGGTGTTATCCCAGGTTGTTACTATATACTACAGGAAGGAGACTACGTAGTGGACTGTTCAGCTATAAGAATTCACATATATCAGGTCCTAGACCTGTTTACTCTCCCAACACTGAATTTCCTGAGCAAGAGCAAAGGCCCGGGAGCAGGACTGCAGCCCTTATAAGTTGGCTGTGCCTCAAGAACACTGACTGCTCTTGTACAGGACAAAGAGACAGTCACACAGGCAAAGGCTATGCAAGCTAATACTCAGGAATGGAGCCATGTGACTTCAACCACACAGTACAAAGGCAGGTTGACAGTTTCAGCATTAAATGGAACTTTCTGATCAGAAATAAAATTTGCTATTAGCTTTGTTGCTTCAGATGTTTCTACAAGAAACGTTGGATTTTCTTTGCAGTGTTTTTAGCTTTTGATCAGGTAGGTATGTTCAGTTTTTAAAGTAAAATTGTCTCTAGAAAATATTGATGATGATTTGTATAAATCATTATTAATCAGCAGTCATGAACCTCAATCAGTGTTTCTAATACTTAAATGAAGGGGGCCCAAAACTGTCAGAGAAATAAAAAGGCAGACAAACGGTTCTACCCGAACTGCCCTGCCTTCCTGCATGCAACTGCCACCTCCACCTCCTCCCCAGCAGGTCTGAGAATCATCTCTGAAGACACTGATTGTAAGCACAGGTAAAAGCAAAGAAATCAACTGATTTTTCAATCAATTATCCAGATTGCCAATACGTATCAGCTATTATAAAAAGATAGTTATTTTACAACTACTGACTATATAGTTACATATTTAAATATTATTAATCTTTACTATAACCATATTAACCTATGTCTCTGCTGTTGCACTTAAAAGCACAAGGAATGTCCAGAGATACGGAAAACACTCATCTGGACGCATGGATCAGGAGAAACAAAACTATAAAATATTCAGACAGCATTTTAAATTCCAGCCTTAAGATTCATGTGTTATAACCCTTATAGATCTTACAAACTTACTCTTACTAAACAGAATTACCTCACAAAATCAAGAAGGAACAAAAGCATTCATACTGTGGCTCTCCTCTTTCTGCATGAAAGCCCACCTAAGCCAGGCACAGGGACATAGTTGCTACAAAGGAAAAGTGCAGAAAATCCTGATCCTAAAACCTGTAGGCCCTTGAGAAGACACTTTGTATGCTGTCCCTCAGCATTTGCTCACACAGAGTAACAGCACAGCTGGCTGCCAGCTGTGTTGTCATTGACTACACTGCTGCTAGCTGTGCTCCAAGACCCCAAGACGATGGTGGAAGGTTGAATAAAGTTTTACTTATAAACAAGGAATCTTTCTGTACACAATGAAAATAAAATACTGTCTCCACTGCTGCATACTAGAGAGTCTGTAGCTCTTGTTCTTGATGGCAAATGCTGTATTTTTCCCAGAATGGCTTCCAGAGTCAGCCAGTTTAACACAGCTGTCTAGAGGCCCAGTACTCAATGAACATAACTTCACGTGCACATGCACAGGTGGAGCCGAGTGCCTCAGTTCAGACAGGTGAAGAAACTGGGTGATTTTGTGTCTGTGCAAGTATCTTACAGTGGTTCTGTTGGCTGCACCAGACTTGAGACATGCAGAAAGACAAGAGATTGCTGCAAGCCCTTGCATGACAGCTGTGCTGTGAGCTGGTGTCCTAGAGAGAGTACATTACGCTAGGAAGTTTAAGAGACAGACTTAAATCTGCACCAAGACTTCTGCACCCCACAGCAGCATATTCCCTTGCCCTTCTGGGATGCCTTGACAAGTGTCAGTGATCAAAGCACCAACATTTACCACCCCTTACCAGTCTCTCCCTTCTGTAACAGAGAATGCCAGAAACCATGTCTGTGATGGCAGGCAGTGAAGGAAACACACTGTAATTGCCCCCCTCTTCCCTAAGTGCACAGCAAAGTTTAATCCCCAGAATAATCTGCTCTTTATTTTCCTTCACTTATTTTTTTCTCAAAGTGTGGATATTTTCTGAAGGCACCAAAGAGGCTTCCATCTGTCTCTCCTTAAAGGCATACCCTGGATCTCCCTACAGTTTTCCACATTGCACTTCAGGCTTTAATGACTCCAACTGTGCAGAAGGGAAAGGTGTTCAAATGCCTCCAGAGCCACACCTCAGAATTCTTTGTTCTTCTCCCCTAATAAGTCTTATCCCGCTCAGTATCTTTCTGCCATCAATTTATTTTATGATGGCTTGAAATCATCTGTTACATCAAGAATGATGGTTTCACCTTTTCATTTGTTAGACTGGAATCTGCACTAGGAAGGTATCAATTTCTCTCCAAGCATGACAATTTCTCATCCATGGTTATGAGGAGGTAGGCTGACAACTCTAAATCGTTAATTTCCACTGTAACTACTGACTTAATGATTTTGTTTCAGCAGCTTCTCCCAACTCCTGCCTGCTGATTATATTTTTTTGGTGGAGAGAATAATAGATCAGAGTTAATACCTATGTAACTACTATGCAAGAAATACAGATTACAGTCCAACTCTACTTGCTATCAAATAAATAGAAATGATGCTTTGGTTTTCGAAGGGGATCTCATCAAACTGGTACAAGCAGCCATGCTGAGAAATGTCTCAGAGAAGAGTAGGGGGGAGGTAGGTTTTAGAGGTGCTGAGCACTATTAATTCTGGCAGTCTGACATTTCATTATTATATAATGATTGTATTTGAGCTGTACATTCAAGCACCTAAAAACGTACTAGATGCCCAGATGCCTTTATGCAGAGCATCTTTCAAGGAGAGGTGGACACCTAAATGATTATGAGCTTTTGTAAAGCCTACTTTGAGTCTCTGTCCTCAGATGCTTTGAAAATTTGGCCTCAAGTCCAGAGCTGGCAGAAACAAGCAATCCATTTGGCTTTAACAGCATTTATGCAAACAGTGATTTTAGCTCCAGGACTTCATACCTGTCTTGCTAGAACTTCCTGAAATCCCTCAGACTGCTTTTTAAAAATAATGACATTATGTGACATTGAGACACCTACAGTCTTCAATGACCTGTGTGAAGATAATTCACTGGAGGATATTCCAGCCAAAGCCAGTTGATCACTGTTTATTGTTAATGCAAATACTGCTTCTACAACACTTTGGGTTTTGACCTCTTTAATTCTAAATTTCTTATCTTTTATTTGCTGGTTTTAGTTGCAAGGATGTTAATCCCTTTAATTCTATCATTAAAATGAGGATTTTCCTTTCAACAATTGTTTTGCTTCCTCATTAGAAGCATTATAAAAAGAAATAGTGAAATACATGCATTTTAAAAATGTTTTACTTTGGAATCTCTCCTATTGGCAAGTAATCTTTTTTAGTTCCATGGTTTAAGAGAAGGAGCTCTGTAAGCATCTGATCTTTACAGGTTTTCAGCATCCTAGTTTTATTCCTAGCTGCAAAATTGTTACAGGATGACTTCTACTTAAAAGACCCAACTAAAACTGAAGCTTTATTGTTCTAGGACCCACACAAAATAATTAGATTTGTCCTTCCAGATTGCAGGTGTCTAAATAACACAAAAGGTGGGAGGAAAAAAAAAGGTTGGCAGAAAAATTAATTGCTTTATATGACACAGCCATTTACGGAGAAAGCAAGGCTCTCCTGGCGCCCAGATTGGTATCTGTCCATTACTTGGCACTGACTTGCTAACAAGCTACTGCACTAGTTATTTTCTCTTGGAGCATCTTTGTCCAATCCCATACCTGTGTTTATTCTTGGACTTGAAGAAACAGACTTGCTGCAAGACAATCTCCAGAACATTTATTCTGCTTCTACTTTTCATATGATTGTTTTATGTAGCTGTATTAATTGTCCACATACAACCTATTGCCTGTCAGGCTCACACATGATAGAGAAATATTCTGAAGTTACACTTTATCTCAACGTTCAGTTCCCACTTACTCAGGATAGAAAAGTAACTACAGCTGGCCTGTACAGTTCTTCTAGTTAGATCACAAATACAGGTGGGTCTCCCTTCCACTGGAGAACCCAAGAGATACATAGAAATGACATATTTTTTATCAGAAAGTTACACACTTATCCTGAAACCAGGACAACACTTCAATCAGTAAAACAGCTTTCTGAGTCATTCTCAATCATTTAATGGGATGCTTCCAATTTTTAAACATTTAAAACAGGCCCCAACTTACAGAATGGGTTAAATCAGGAATTTCTACAGCAAGGACTCAGGATCTTAAAGAGGTGAGCTTTACAAAAGAGATCCCACATCCTCTAGGGGAGAAAGTAATACAGCATGTGGCAGAGCACCCAGCAGACTGCAAAGTATTTAGTCCCAGTTTGAAGATTAGTTCTTACTAGGATAACTTCATACTGAACTTTGCTTCTAATCCACACTTAGCCATCTCCTTTTATTAGCACCGTTCAATATTTTGGGGTAAATGCTCCCTATTTATGATTATTTACAAGTTAGACTACTGAGGTACACGATGGCCATTTTCACTTTCCAAAGGCACACAGTATGCAGCCAAGTCATTGGCCCAAACAACTGGCAAAGGAGCACAAAACTTTTTTTAATAAAGTAGGTTATAGAAAGCCCAACACAGAAAAGAAGAAACTGGAGTTTTTAGAAATTTGTAAACCATGTTTCCTTGTTGTCATCTTAATGTACTGCTCTGAAACTTGCCTCTAAAAGGTGCGGTGATTAGGCAGCCTACTGTGTGATCCTCATTCCCTGTTCAGCAAACAAATGTAAAAACCCTGCGGACTTGAACAGACAATAAAAGCTCTGAATGACAAACTAACACTCCCGCTTTGTTGCAGGTACCATGTTGACAAGTAGCCAAACAATATCTAGTAATTTGGTATTGTAATTATAATGCTGCCTCAGAGACACATCAGGAGAGGAATGTGAATCCAAAGCGATTTCTGTTTTGGCCTGGAACTTGGTGCTAGAGAAAGAACACACATAAGCTGCAAAGAGGAGCAACAAAGAATGGCTATTTGGGATTACTTTTATGCATCATTTGAAGAGTATGTTAAACTATGCTAATAATCACACTCCTCACACTAAACACATTCGTGGAATCAAATGTTCCTTTAGAAAGAATATGGGACATTCAATAACAGATTGAAAAAACAGTTAAAATGTATTCGTGCTATTGTTTGTGTGCTGGACTGTGTGCTGTATAGTACTTTCTTAGCATCAGTCCAATCAGAAACTGTCCCAATGTTCAAGGAGAGCACAAAAGCAGAATACCCCAACAAAGATTTTGTATATACAGACACTTTTAGAAAAGACTTTGCTTTTAGAACAGCACAATCCTAAATGGAAACATGAGTAGAAACTGTTCTTTTGCAACTCGATCCTGTTAGCCAACCTGAAAGGTGTCTAGAAACCTGATAGTAGTCTAAAAGATAAAGAAAAGAAAAAAAAGAGAAGGAATAAAAGCTACGTTCAGAGCTTTCAGAGCTACATCTCTGCTTCTGATTAAAAAAAAAAGTTTCTACTGATGAAGGAAGCTGTAAATTGGAAATTTTCACAAAGCTGGAGACATAAGATCATACTTCAGGAGTGCTAGAGCATCTATAGAGGTAGAAAATAAGAAATTTTTCCCAGATTTTCAAACATAAAACTATGATTCCCAAATACAGCCAAGAACAGCATGGTAAAATGCAGGGCTAAAGGTATTAAGTATTAAGGTATAAAAGTATTAAGGTACCTTAATAGTATAGAAATGACATATTCTGTCTGTCCTCTGATTTAAGGTTACTGTAAATTCCTTTAGTTGCCGTCAACGCAACTAAGGAACTGAGGGGCACAAGAAGTCACCAGACAGATAAGAATCTGTCTTCCTTAAATTGTGTTTTGCACAGTATTCTGTGTCATGCTCATCTAACTCATACAAGCACAACACAGCATTAAGCATCAAACTAGCATGTGCCATGTGTTGCTTATTCTCTCATCCTTTTGCCAAGCTCAAAGAGTTACTAAATCATCCCTGTGTCACTGGAGGCTCCTTCACCATGACTATCTTCCCACAGCTGGCTACAAAGGTTTCAAAGCCAAGCTGCAAGCAAGAACGAGGAATAAGTTTTTGACAAAGTGCAAAGGGTTACGCTGCAGAGAGTAGTCCCTGCTGGTGGATGATATCAGGGCATTATCAGACTCAGTGGTTGATGCAAGAAGTGCGTACCCACTTTAACAGATATATATAACTCAAAGGTCATTTGAATTAAAAAAAAAAAGGTGATATTGCCAACATAGGAAAATACAAATTTGGATAATATACAGTAGCTCTAAACTATCACATGTAGTTTAATGGTGCAGGTTAATTTTCAACTTGTGGATTAATTTTATGCATCACATTTTCATAATATTGCATCTTAACCTAAATTTGATATGATCATTTTGATATTCTTAAATTACTAATTTTCACTTCATAAATCCATTCAAAGGCATGCTGATTTAGAATACAAACCTTGAAAACAATCAACATACCATTGCATGGCACACTCGGGTTGGGAACAGGTGGGCTTAGAACTGGGAAGTGTTTCTCTGAAACAGACTTTATTAGCTCCCTGGCATCTGCAGAAAAAAACTGTTTTCAAATAAATTTTACTTCAGGGTAAAACACACTTTAAAGACAAAACACTTTGTGCTAATCTCTATTGAGATAGAAACATAATCTTGGAAAGTAATGCATCTTGTCACAAATGAAACTATCTGTCTCAAAAGAATTTTCATTGCATAGAATTTAAACATTGTTATTTGTTCAGTCAGTACCAAACTGAATCTGATGCCTACTTCTGTCTCTGCCTCCTGCATGACTATAGGCCTGTGCCTCAGTTTCTTCCTCAAAAAAACATTTACATATTTTCAGTCTTCGTGGGTTTCTTGGTTATTTTGCAGCTCACCTTGAGAACAGATGAAAGATTTGTATCATCAGGATTCACAAAAGACAATTTACTTTCACTACACCTGGGAAAATTTCCCAGGAAATACAGCTTTATGGGATAGGTTTGCACACCCCCTTTTTTTTAACCATCATTGTCCCCCACTGCTTTTCAGTCAAAAAAAAAATTGGATCTGCCCATATAATTTCTTACAGCTTGCAATCTTAATGGTTCTCCCTAAAGATAATAAAACATCGCAATGGTTTTCTAGCATTTTCATAAAAATAAAATAAAAATAAAGTGACTTAGTAGTTCAACAACAACTAGCAGAAACAGAAAGCATATTATTACTTTCTGGACAAGAAAGAAGAGGCATTTAAGTGACCTTTGAAGTAGAGCCAGTAAAGCGGTGAAAAGTAAAACAGGAATTTTATTTTGCAGGAACTGTAGAAAACTTTCTTCTATCCAAAAAGTAGTGAAATCGTAGCCAGTGATAGGGAATTGGTTTGAGCTAGTAAAAACAGGAACAGTGAACAGAAAGAAAGGGTGTAGACTGGAGCAAGTCCAAAGATGTTTAAAATAATTAGGGCAACTTCAAACTACATTCCAAACTAAACAGACTTTATGGAAGATACAAGTAAGTGAGATGCATGCCAGGACCACTGATTCCAATAAATTTGCTAATATATTATATTTTGCTTTTGCATAATTTTCTTCCAGTCAATTATGTTTTGATATTTGCAATGACTCTGTAACCAGTCTAAAGTTAACAAAAGTTGTTCCCCATTTACACAATGACTACATCTGGTACCACAAAGTAATTATTGCTTAACTGCTTCTTCTGTAATATTTTAACTCAAAAAAACCCCCACCACCAAACCAAAACTAACAAACAACAACAACAACAAAAAGTCATCGGACCAGAATCCCCACAACTTTAAGCACTGGGAATTCTATGCCATTTTACCCCAAAATTGTCTGAGATGCCTACCAGAAATACAGTAGTCATTTGGGAAATGTACTGCAAGTTGTTCTGAAAGTATAAATTGACATGATCTGATTATTGGCTTCTAGACTGCAGAGCTGACAGGTACAAGCGTACAATCATAAGATTTACTTTAACAGAATGTTGTCAGTGCTGGTGGTATTTATTAATGCATTTGGGGGTACTGACATCTTCTACTGGAGCAGCTATGTGCAGAATTGGAAACCATGAACAATTACTCCAAACTGCACGATTTCATAGCTACGAAGGACAACAAAATGGTTTCAAATTAAAAATACCAGCTGAAACCAGGACAACTGGAGAGCAAACAAAAATGTGATGTAGCAGAACTGCCTGTCTTCTGTTGGGTACCAATTTGCACACCACACTAGCCTTTCAAGGCCTAGTATTTTTCAAGTTGGGCTTGAACTTCTATTTGCCTGTATTTGTAATGTTTTAGATTGTTCACATAAAGTAACCTGAACACTCTAGAGTAACAGCTCTAACACTCTAATGAAATTTAAAGCTGAATTCCAGAGTCTTTCTGCACAAAGGTCTTCCTTGCCAAACTTTAAATCTTTTTATTTTGTTACTAATGAACTACTTTTTGTCTGTTTTACTTCTTTCTCTTTCTCATTATTGGAAGGCCCTACAAAACCATGCAACCAAATTATGTCAGTGTATCCATTTGCACACTCAGATGCACTTGGCAGAATAGGGTTTCCTTTTATCTACCATCAAAACAAGACCAGTTTCAATAGCACTACTGATGAAATGTGGAAAAAAAATTTATAAAATAATCCCATCTTTGAATAATGTAGGAGGTTTTTTCCCCTCTTTTCCTAGGTAGCTTTCTGACTTCCTGATCCCCATGAATTTGTTTGTTCCTTACAGTATGTTAAAAGATTTTTAACCTAACAAACTGAAATACACTTATATAACAAGTTCTTTTTCAATTATTTGCTGTGTGTTTTAGATGGTATGGTTGCTAATTGGCATTCCGTGGGATATTTTGTATTGTGCAGTTAATGTGTCCAAAAAAAAAAGTCAAGATATAATCTTCCTTGCATAAAGATTCCCCAACTCCTTTTAAAATTTTGTATTATGCAGCTGCTGTTTGAATGCTTATGGACATCAAACAAAACAGCTGTTTTGAGTAGCCAGTGAAAGCTAAACACCTGTTGCTTGCTGGCATTGCATTTGCCAGGCGTACCCGCAGCACTGCTGCACTAGGAAGGGTGATCCTGTTCAGATTTAAGAAGTGATGACACTCCCAACCAGCACTCTCATTTCTTGTGCAAATATGTTTTGCACAGAAGCACAGAAGCATGGCCTGAAACCCTACTTTTCTTGTTACAGAGCTTAGACTGGTATCATCTCTCCTTTGAGAGTTGGAAATTCCTGTTCATGCATGTGTGTATGCATAAAGATAAAAGAAACCACAGTACACTATCAAAAGGCAAGATAAAAATTACTCCTTTTCCTTCTTTCTAGGCAGAGATGTGTGATTCAGTTTTTTACTCAGCCCCCAAGAATCAACAGTAGGCCTGGGAAGCATCTTCAATCTTTCAACTGAGGAGCTAGTCAAAGATTTGGCTTCATGCAGAGCTGCAGACCCTACTGTATAGGATTTAATGTCTCTGCAAACCCAATCTAAGTTCATGTCTCCATAAATTTACCCAAGGCTTTACTAAGACGATTCAAAAAATCCTTCCCCGCTCTATCAGACTGAGTTCCTACCCTTAATTGTCAAACTGAAAAGGGATTGTGAGTTATACTTACAGCTAAGAAGCCCTTAATCCAGTCCTTCAGGTTTATGCAAGATAGCAGATCTCTTTTTTCCCCCTCATTTATCCACTTTGTGTGTTAAGCTGGGGCAAAGGTGGATTATTTGGGTTTGGATGTTAAAGCATGTAAGTCAGTAGGCTAGGTGCCTCAGAGACATGGTACCCTTGTAATTTCTTTGGTATGCTTCACCTAGACCTCATCTGTCTCAAACACTATTTAAATGATCAGCAACAGCAGTATAGGAAATATTTGTCTGAGTCTGAGACCCTTTTCACACCTGACAAAGAGGAAAGAGTGTTATGATCCACACAGGGCTTTCAAAAGCAGAAAGATTGACTTTCAGGAGACTGTGGCTTTGTTGCTTAGGATGGAGTTGCTTGTTACACAAATTTATCTGTTGTTTCTCCTCCTTTCAGATGAACAGCACATTCTGCCTTGTAAGAAAGAAGAACTACAGTGTGGTGACGGACTCTGTCTCTTAAACTGGCTGCGCTGTCACTATAAGAAGGACTGTGGCAGAGACTACATGTCCATCAAATTAACATGCTCAAGTGAGTTACCCTTCACTTTCCTAAGTCATGACACAACATCCTACTAATGTGAACGCATTTGCTCACCAAATTGGTAGCAATATACAGTTCTAAACATTAGATTTGATCTGGCTTTGCTGTTGCAAGGATATGGATATTTAGAGGTTTATTTATTCATATGTCTAAATCATTTATAGTGCATGCTGATTTCAAGTAGAATGGTAGACAAATACTAGCAGTAGTGGGAATGGAAGATTTGGTCGAGTTCAAAATGCATTAATCTAATGTATTGTGAAGACTGCTGCTCTGGATAGCCAGTTGAGGTGCAAGAAGAAAGAAAAGAAAAGGAAAAAAAAGCCTCAAAGGCAGTCACCATTGGTGGAAACAACTAGACACTGGCAGCTCTGTGGAGCAGCACTGCTGGCCAGGCCCACTCCATTTGCAAATGTTAATGTGAATACACAAACAAACTTCCAGCCAATTGCAATAATATTTGGGCAGGGGAGAGGTAAGATTTACTGTCAAGTCAGAGATACCTAGTGTGTTTAAAAGAGACTTAGGGCAACTTTTGTAAACAGTGCAGAGAGTTTTAGCCATTTGGGTTTAGAACCAGATTTGTTGCAAATAAGTTGAAAGGTGAGTTGGAGGAGCTCTGATGAAAAGTGTGCTGTAATCTCAGCAAACTTGGTGATGTAGCCATCTCAGCTTTTTCTGTTCCTACTTTTAGCTTGAAATGCACAAGTAAACGTAACGAGCAACAGTTTTAACTCTTGGAACCTTCCTTGTAACATACCCGTTTTGTAACTAGCAACATCTAAGAGGATAAATTACTTTCAGACCTCTATTCTACATGATACAAATAGAAGGTATCACATACTGCTGTCACTAATTACTTGCCAGAAATATTTGCAGACTTGGCCGTTTTAGTCAACACATCATTGTACACAGGAGAACATAGTAGCAATTCTGCAAAAAGACCAGAAGTTAGAACAGAGAGACAGATTGAGAGCTACTGGCAATACACTTCAGATGAAAGTAAACAAATGAGTTTTAGGAGTGAGCCTAGTACGCTCCATCCTCTAATTTCATGGAGGCAAGATAGAGCTAATCCAAAGTAAAACCCTCTGAAACATGCACAGTGTAGAGAGCAGGTGTCAACACCATTTAGTCTCCAGATCCGTGCTTGTCACAACCCGCTACCTGCTTTACAGTGGAGTTCCAGCACTCATGCAACACAAGCACTCTACAGAATTGATCATAGTCCATTAAGTAGAGCAGGATTCAGGTCAGATCCATGGAGCATGAAAGCTTATGAGTTTATAATGGAGAATTCAGAAGGGCTACAGTTAACATGCATGGGAGGACATACAAAACCTGAATTTAGGCAAGACCTCAGGTTCTTATGCTCTTAATTCCTAATCTAATCAGCAGATATTAGAACTAGGCATGTGGTTTGCTTTTTTCGCTGAGAAAACATATTAAGTGTGGTTGTGGAAGATTTAATGGAAACACATCAGTTTTGATGGTCTTGCATCTTGCCTGTATCACATGAAAACCTTTCACCAACTTACATTGCACAGAAGTATATGTTATTTTCTGCCCTTCTATAAAGTGCATAAACTAAGTAGTGAGTGGCAACAAGCTCTTTTTAATATATGTAAATATGTATTTTTTCTAAATGCAAAGCTGTCATTCAGTGCTAATAAGAAAAAAATACAATGACAACTGAGTAAAATAGAGTCAAATAGTCACAGATTTGCTTTGAACATGTTACAGTAGTTAAGAGCTCAAAAACACAAACCCAACATATCATTTGCAGTAGTTACAGAAGCACACACAAATCAGAAATTGCCTAAAGGAAAAATTCATTATTTTTCCTTGGAAAGACTGATTTGTTCTTCACAGATGAAGCTGAGAGCAGAGTGTCATCCAGCAAGACACTAACACCTGTCACTTTATATATACTTCACAGACAGAGAAATGTTTCCGACGAGTGCCGAAGCACCTTTATCATGTGCTGGTTTTGCTGAACAGCAGCAAGACCTGTTAGAAGATCAGTACCAACAGAAAATCTACACAGAATGACTATGCAATTAGATCAGGTGTACCATTTCCTTCAGTCTCATACTGTCCAGAATAGCACTGCTACCTAGTAATAAAGCACAAGGCAGTGACAGAGCTAGATGGAGTTCAAAAGCTGACAGATTTCCATAGGCAGTTAGCATTTGCATCAGGAAGTCACATCTGAACATGCAGCTAAATAAGCACATGAAAAAAGTACTTGTATATAAAAAAATAATCCTTTTCTGACTAATCTATAGGTAACGTATAATATATATATCAGGCTGTGTGTATTTATAAAAATAGATATGTATCATCTTTATTCTTTTTCTTTCTATATATGTGCACAATAGAGGCACTCCACATGAGTTACTTCTTGTTCTTATTTCTAACTTTCTGCTTTTGTGATACTAACATCTAAACATTTAGCCCATAGGTTAGAAAACAGTTTCATTCATTCAGTCTGTTTCATCCTAATACATTTTAGAATTTCTTGGAAGGATCCAAGAACCTGTGGTGCCCACTGAAGGCAATAGTCATTTAAAGCACTACACCCTTGAGCCATAAAGCATGAATCAAAATATCAGGCTTTTAGATATTAGTTACCATTATTCTTTCTCATCTTAAATGTGTTACTTTTAACTTTACAGTTTATGCGTTTCCATTCAGTATTTTAATTTTATTTTGGCCAAGAAAAATTCATCTATTTCATATGAAACCCACACATAATAAAAAGAACAGGTACGGAGAAGGAAGTGTAGTTCGCTTATTGCATGCTCTTTTATTAAAGCACTAGTAAGAAACATCTTTAAAGCTTATCTCAATCATACAACCTATCCAATGATTACCTTGTGTGTCCTTGGACAATTTGTCATGCTGTTTAAGGAAGCTGATTAAAAATGCAAATAGATCTATCAAATGAGAATGTTGTTTTCTTCTTTTGATGTTTTCAAGAGACATAGGGACTGTCACTTTTTATTTTATATATATATATAAATAGTACAAATTTACTTTCACATTATTATTTCAACAACCTGAAAACCTTTTGGTAAGTGGCATTAAGTCACTTAAACTTGTTTTTTTAACAACAGGTAAGTGCAGTGTACTACAGCACTACAGCTATCAAACTGTCGCTAATAAAAAATGTATGGCCATCATCTCCCCACATATGTTTAGAGGCCACATCTGCATTCCCCCACACTCATGCACACAAATTCCCAGTGAAAATTTTGACCTTCTGCTAAATTTCTGTTTCTTCAAGGACAAAAACTGACAAAATATTTTCTGAGTCAAAATGCTGGTAGTCACCAGCGTCATTGCTACTCTGTGTATTTATGAATGCATATTACTAGCATGCAATAGAGCCTGCTACTACTTGTAGTTGTGATGAAACAGGAAAGGAGCTGTTGACTGGGCTTTTTTTTTTAACCCAAACAAAAGCTATAGTCCAAATTTCTGCCGTGCAATATGGTACTCCTAGACTAAAAATGCCTCAGTGAATGCTAAGCAGATGTTTTGAAATTGTTTTCCATTGGGGTGGAAGTTTGGAATTGTCATGATAAATCATAATGCAAAACTAGTATACAGACAGGTTAAAATTTCCATTTTCATCATGTTACAAATTAGTAATTTCAGCATAAAAAATAAGAAAATAAAGTTATATTCCACCTTTTGAGCTGTCTGTGAAAACAGCCCTTGTCAAAGTTATTCTTAGCTATGGAAACTGAAAATCGTGACATGCTGGAATTTAAATCCCTTTCTATTGCTTAAAGTAAGTTGTTGGAGTAGTGTTTTTATCATCAATGATTTTATGCTTACAGCCTGAAATTATGCAGAGGGCAGTGAAAAGCTTAAGCACGCAGCATTAAATGTTATTAAGATTTGAGAGGATCTTCCACGGTGTACAGTTCTTCATCTAGCATTTGTGTGTATCCTGGGAGCTGTAGATCAGCTCTTGCCTCCAAGCCAAGCTCTGTCAGTTAAAGACTGTGCCATCACAGTTGCTCACCTCCATCTACTAGGAATCATCCTCATAAACCAGTTGATGGAGCACTTAAAATGAGTACTCCCTAATCTGGTGACAACACCAGCTAGGAAGGATAGGTTTATATTTAAATAGGGGGGTTGGATCAGCTCCTCAGATTTTGTCAGCAGCTTATTAGGAAATTGTCTGTGAGCCTCAAGAATTAGAGGGAGAATAACCCTTGGCAAAAGGAGAAAAACTGTCACAGAGAAGAGGGTAGTATCTTCACAAGCATCTGTTCTGATTGAAGCATAGCTTGTTGAAGCTTGACCCTGAGAAAGTAAGCCCGAGATTACTTCCTGAGCCTAAAATTCCCGAGTAGGAGGTCCCCATTATACTATATAGAGAGCAAAGTGTCCATAAGTGCCGTTCAGATCACAATCCTTGCTTCTCATGGAAGGATTGAACATACAAGCATATACCACTGCACTCAACAACAAGCAGATTAACCCTCTGAACCCTGCTCACAAGACTGTTTTCCATGTAATTAGCAAAGCGCTTTTGTGATACGATCAATTCATTACATCACCAAGCGGCTGGTGATACTGTCACATAGTGCGCAGACTTCTATTTCTTAAATTCATTATATGGAATATTTATCAAAGTCCAAAAAGAATTTCAATATTGATAACATGCTTTACTGTGTTACTTCGTTTTACTCTTTTTATTTTAATTTTGTTCCGCTTCCTTCCCCCACCTCTGGCCTTCTAAAAACCCAACATACCTTTTAGTAAAGCTGAAACAGCAGTAATAGTACTGTTTCTATATGACAATTAGTGAATACACAACACATAAACTATAAAGAAAACACGTATCTTTTGGAACCATCTTGAAAAACCTGTACAATACTATTACTTTCAACCATACATCAACACGCATCAAACTAGAAAAAGAGAACCTTTTCAGGATCTTCTGAAAAGCAGTACAGTTCACTCCCCAGTAAACACCTACAGTCAGGACTTAGATACTTAGCTGTTTCTACTCACAGGCAAGTCTGTCATCAGCTTTTGAAACTGCAGAATTGTTGGTGGACTACAGCTATACAGGGATTCCCAGGGAAGCTGATCACATGCAATTTTATTCGGCAAAGCTGGAATAAAACAGCAATTCAGTCTCAGCTATCAACTCGTATAATAGAACAGTCACCTAGAAGAACTGGGATAAAATACAGCCACCAAAGTAAAAGGAAGGGATGTCTTTCCTATTGCCCCAAGGAAATTATCCCATCAATCTGAAAAGTTGTCAATCGTTCCTATCAACACTAGAGCCCTTAAAAATGCATCACAGAAGCATGGTGGTACTTAGGTTTAAACTCTTAGCTCTGACGTGAATATTCAGGCCTTTAAACAAACACGCAACTTCAGATTACAGAATCCAAAAGCATGGAAGGTTGTGCTTTGTGCAGGTTTAAAAACAAAAAGCTTTTCCATAGTATACCCATTAGAAGTTTATTTGTCCAACAGTTTTCTTTTTCGGTCTGAGAAAGCCTTTTTTCTTTACACAGAGAAATAAATGGCCAAATTCCTCAGTCTGTTATATGTGCTCACTGTGCATGTACATTCACTGCTGGGGATTTTGGATGTGTCATTAGCTAAGGAAAATGTGCAAGATCTACTTCTTAAACACTGGCATTACATCAACCGCAGAAGCAGACTAATGACAGAGTGAAAGGGAAATGACTTTCAAATCACCTCCTGCCCACTGTGTCGTTATTGCCTGACCTAATAGTCTGGATTCACGTACTTAGGCGTTGGGAGGGAATAAAGTGAGAACCTTTTGTTCTAGTATGTCTAAAATCAGATACAGTAGCGTCTATAATGGGGGCTCCTTCTACCAGTAACCACTACCATGTGGTCTCAGTAGTCATTTAGAGTGAGATTGCTTTGTATCAACTATGCAGGTAAGCAGGATCTCAGAAATGGGAAGGGCAAAGGAAAAAGAGATGCTAAGAAAGGAGTTCAGAAATAAATACCTAGGAAAGGGGGAAAAGCAAAACTGACAGTTCTTTCTCAACTGTATTACAGCAGTCTTACTGCCATGTAGCTCCCTGAAATCTCTTGTGGCTTACCGCTGTAAGACACAAATGAGGCCATGGTATTTTAAGGATATCCAGCACTGTTGTGGACAGTCCAGTCACACTGGAACTCTTGACGTTATTATTTGTCCAGTTACGACCAAATGGCAGAGACATTCCACTTTTCCTATTTGAGATGGTGAGAAAGATTCCAGAGGGGTTACACACAGAATAGTAGTTATAGAGGAAAGATGGGCTATAGAATTTTAAGCATCCTTTCAGACAGGAAAAGCTTTGCAGCTAGCCACAGTAGTGAATTTTTAAGGGAAGGGAAGGGGAGAGAAGGGGAGGGGAAGGAATCAGGAGAATCTTGGGTCCTCAGAATCAACATCCACAGTACCTACTGAGAGTAACAGTGGTGAGTGATGCTATATTCCAGGAGAGATGTCCATCATATGTTGAGCATCCTGCTACAAGATGGAAAACACCCATGCTGTCACCACTAACCATGGTCTAGTTGTGGCAGGAAAAGCCTCAACAAGTGGTGGAGCAAACAAGAAAAATGTGGGATAAGTTATTTTGAGAGGAAGGAATCTTTGTTGTTCTGTAGCACCTTGCACATCCAGTTTCCTAACCATGGTTTCTAGGCGTTATAGTAACATAAGTAAAGAATATCAGTACCAGTCAGTGTGTTGAGCCATAGCTCCAATATTCCTAAAATGTCATTTATGGCATCACAGTAATCGACAAGCTACGTGTGTGCATTCATAGAGATGATTCTTACACAACCAACCGTATATGCTTACCAACAGATGATGTGTGCATACACATACACAAAGCTCTGTAAAAGAGATGCTTTAACTCAGAAAGAAAAAATAAACTAGGCATTAATTTCATATTACAGAGTTATAAGTCCCCACAATTAAGTTATTTTTTACCCTCCACAGTTATCTTGGCTTTCAGAGACAAAATAGTTACTACCTTAGCTTACTCTGAGAGCTTAATTTTAGCATCTAAGAAACAAAACACTGGCATAAAAGTATGTCTTTTAATGTGCACCTACCATGAAATTCGGCCTAATGGGAAAGAATATGAACTATTTAACGTGTATTTGAAGAATGAATATATTTGCCTATTCCTTCCTGTATCAATCAACCAGAATCACCACATGAAAACATGCATTCTTGTATCTTTCTTCTTCTCTCTTTCTTCCCCTTCCTTGGGCTCCCTTTTCTTAACTTGACTGGCAGTGATTTTTCACTGTTAAATCCTCTTGAATCAGAAGTAGAACCACCGCTAAGTCTTAACAAAGGCATTGTACTACACGTACTCAAGGAAAACTGCCCTGACAAGCAATGCAGGGATTTGTTCCAGTTGAGAAAACAAGCTAGTATTTCCCTTGCTGTAAAAGGAAATCAAATCTATAATCTTTGCTCAAGGGTTAACCATACATTTCTCAGAAAATACACTCAGCAAAATAGTGTTGACCTGTAGCACTTAAGATGTTCTTGCCTTCACCTACTTTTTCCACTCCTCTAGCCAACCATTTAGCATAGAAGCTTCCATGCACACAAAGAATTTAGCTGTCTTTTAGTATCTCAAATTACCTATGTGCTTAGGGGTTTTTTTAAGGCTGTATCTAGAGACTTTCCTGAAACTATGAGAAAGTAGTATTAAAGGCTAAAATCCTGCTTCAGATTTAAACATACATTTTCATGGGAGCCAAAAAATCTGCCCCACTGAAGCCAAATATAGTCATAACCTGTGCAATCATTGTTCCCATTTCCAAAAGTTACATGACTGGAGTCTTTTGTACCAAAGAAATTGTCTTTTATGTCACTTGATACTTCTTTTTTTATTATTGAAGTAATTAAACACTACATAAAAACTTAAAGTAACTCTGTCATAAAGACTTTACGTAAGGCTCATTTTAAAAGGAGCCAGGTTTATGTTTGTTCTAAAAGCTGCACCTACACAGATAACCCCACACATTGCTTTTCTATTAAGTACCACAGGCCATTTGGATTAATAATCTCCATCACTCTCTATGCAGCTTTATATAAAATCATGTAAGTAGTCCTGCCTATGGAAAGCTGTATCTAGATAATCCTGCCTAGAGTCAGCCAGGATGGTTAACATAATTTTGTCACGAGACAGTTGAAGGAAGTATGTTTGAATACTCTCCAGACTTTGATTGGGGACAGTTCTTGTCAGAAAAGCAGATTTCAAGGGAGGCATGGTACTGCTATTTAAACAACTATTAGATTAACATAACATCGCTTGAGATAATAGAGTGACAACAGTCACTCTATTTTAACCTAATGAATGCATTCTTTTGTTTCCATTGGTTCCAATTCCATAAAATGTCCTTTTAAAGTTATTCTAACTGAAGAAAAGGAATTTGTCATTTCACAATCTCCTCGCAAATTTGTATTCAGGCTTCTCCTAGTCCTTGCAAACAGTTTCAGAGAAGGTATAAAGAACCTCTCAGTACAGGTTTACATACTCTAGCTTTCCAGTGGAGACAGACAGGTACTCAGGAAGGTGACTTGATAGAGGTTCAGCCTGCCCTGTAGATGCATCCAGTCTTTTCTAACTGCCCAAATGGTAGACCTAGAAAGTAGTGATTCGTAAAATAAGCTCCAAAGTGAAATTCCAAAAGTGGGTGAATAGTTGCCCTTAATCTGTGCGATACTGTCATGTACCACTGAAATACATATGAAACCTAGTTTTAGTGATCTGAAGGAAACACAAATGGAAGGCATGTTGGAGGCACTGTCTTTACAGGAAAGAACTCCGAAATCAAGAGACCCAGTCTGTCCTGTATCTGTCAATTTCTTCCCAAAAAATCATTTCATCTTCCGTTAACTTCACTACTTCTCCTAGCAAATGTGCATAACTACATTTGTCAGCTTTGAATATTGCAGTAATATAGGAATCCTAGCACTCTTATGAAGCAACAGAATTATATTCCTTATATTCAGGAATATCTTTATATTATATTTATGTTATATATTATATATATTACATATTATATAATATATATTATATATTATATAATATTTATATTATATAATAGCTTCTCTATTAGGAACAACACTTCAGCATCCCAAAAATAGATAAAGAGAGGGGGGAAGGAAAAAAAACCACCTGTCTGTATCTTATTCAGGGGCACATTAGTAAATCAGTTCTTACAATCTTGCTGACTAATTCAGGCTTCTTAAGACATCAAATTGTTCATTGTAATGATAATTTAAACAATCTTTGTCATGCAATTAAGTTCTGAATTCAATGCTACTTGTTACTCTTATTTCTTCTTTCTTTGTTTACTTAAAAGATGATGCTTTGGCCTCCAGTTTCATTTCATGAATGCTCCAAAGAACTGAAATCTCTTTCTGTTTTATTATGAAAATTTAGATTGTTGCAGAAATTACTATCTACTCTTTCCCTATTACAACAATATGCAGCCTTCTGCATACAAAAATGCTTTTGCTGGACTTGTTTATAAATTTAACGTGCTACCTTAGTCTGGGTTACCAAAACTAATGACAACAATATCCTCTTCTCTTACAACTTTTATTCATCCTTTCTAAGGATTAATTTGAAAGACTGCTTCTTACAGTGTTGTTGTGTTTATTTAGCATATTTTTCTCTTATTTGCTGACATTAAATTTTATTTAATGCATATTGTATTGCCTGCTGAGGGTCAGTATTTGTTAATCTTGCCCGGTATAAAAATCCTACTCACATTCTACCAACTTCTGTAAGCAGAAATGAACAATGGACGTAATTGAAATAGCCCTCAAGTAAATGTTAATTAGAGCAGAACTTTTATCTGTATAATACATCTTTAATTTAACAACTTATCTTTTTATAAGCATGCAGCAAAAAAGAATAGAGAGTTTAGAAAATAACAACAAAGCATAGAAATCTGGCATACAATAAACATAGAAGACAAGCCTGCACAGCTCTGGCACCTTTTGTCTCCTAGCTAGAGGAATTAGCAATGGCTAATGGAAATCAGTAGCCTTAAGAAAGGAGTATGATCAGGTACTATTGAGCAAAGACGCCAGTGTCAGGTCTTCCTGAAATGGGACAGTTATTCTGAGGATGACCTCTCTTGCCCCATGAACTTAGAAAATATTCAATTCTGCTAAATACATCTATTTTCAAGGTAGAGATAATAATACTAAGTTATTTGATAGGATATAAAGAATTACTAGTTCAGTTTCATAGTGAGAAATTATCAGTATTATTGTGGTATTTTGAAATATATTAAAATATTTCTATGTGTGGTTGCATTTTTTTCAGGAAGAGAAGCTCAGGTTTAAAAGAGCAGTTTCTATCAAGGCAGCTCTATAAACCCACAAACACAGACAAGAAACTACTCTAGGAGTTATCTTGATATGCCTTGTCCTTCATCTATAATATAAAGTCTACGAATTTTAGAAAAAGCTATTTTAAAACATTTCAGTAATTTTTATTATAACACTTCTACATACAAACTTTCAAAATGACAAGACAAGGAAAAGAACCCTTCAGCTAGGCAAATACTGTTCCCACAATGTAAATAGGCAAAACAGTGAAAGTTTTTGAATGTGCATCTCAGTGTTCCCTAAATTGGAAAATTTTGCATGAATAAAATCAAGAATGCATTTACAGTGCATAAACTATGAACATAAGCGCTTTCCTGAATTGAGGCCTAACTTCTTTTTCCACATTCTCTTTATTAATAAATAGCAGAATTCAGCTTTTTGGCACACTAGCTTTAAGAAACATGAGTTAGAGGGGAACATTATATGCAGTAAAATTGAGAAGATGAAAAACACAGAGTAAATAGAAAACAGGCAGTAGGGCCAGGGGGCATAAAGCCTCCTTGAAATCCTAAATTCAAATATGCCTTAAGTCACGACTGAAATAATTTGGTTGGTTTCATCTGAGTGGCTAACAGAAGAAGCTTGTTCATATCATCACATTGCAAGAAGTGTTTATAGCTGCCAGACTTTGTTCCAGAGAGAAAATTAGCAAATAAATGTGTGTTATATATAAATACATAGGTAGGTTAGGAAAAAAAAAAAGTAATGGTAGAAAAAAAAATATTCTCCTGATCCATCTTACTAAGCATCATTGGAAACTCTCATAAACAACAGTAATTCACAGACCTGGTAAATGATGTTTATAAATGAATGAAACCCTGCAATCTCGTCAGTCCTTCTGCATAGGAGAGCCAGAGAAGCACACAAAGTGGTATGTGAAAGGAAGACTGAAGAGTTCAGTCTAACTCAGATGATGCCTCTGGCCTAAAGCACTCGCAAGTCCTTCACCATCTTTGTAACACTGCACTTGCTCTAACAGTTAACATGGGAAAAAAAGATTCTTTGCTGGGAATTAAGCATCCTATTATAACAATTTCAGTGCAATTACAGGGTTAGCCTTTATTTTCCATGGATTCAGTTGTCTGGCCCCAGGAGTGCTAGAATAATTTGAAATTGAATTATGTACCTGTCTGGGATTATGGATCTGCTTGGTGCTTGTAGGTGAGCCCTGCTACTGCAGCATGGCTCTCCAGAGCTGCATCAACTTCGTTGTTTGTGTTTCTGCTCTAGAAACAAGGCCTAGGGACCTGCGCAAGGTCAGGGTGTTGATTCTACTTCCAGAACAAAATTGTTGTGGGGAAGGTTTTTATTCACACAGTGTGCTTCACACCATGGCTATAAAAAGTTGTGGTGACTTAACTCGAGGAATGGTGCTCTACCAGATGAGGGTCCGGAATGATTAATGCTGGCGTTGCTTCCTGTGTGCCTTTGCTAGTGAAGCCACCAGTCTGCTACTAAGAACAAAAACAAGCCATTCTGGGGATTCTCCCAGGAAAGAGAAATGTCAGAACTGACACGGTGATTGCAGTAATAAGCTGTGTTGGCAAAATTCTTGTAGATGTCACCAAAATGTAAATGAACTCCACTGACTCAGGAAAGCAATCTCCAGAAGAGACTTAGAACTTAATTGCATTTAGCAGGGAATTACAAATATCATTGTTCTCTCTCCTCCTCTCAGACTGAAACTGTTGGCTCAGCATCAGCAGTGCAGAGATGCATTTCTTTTTCTTGAAACTTGTTTAATACCAAGAGAATAAAATCTATAACCTTGTGCTTGTCAGCTAGCTCTTCTTAACACATACTTTGCTGCAGAAATCCTGATTCTCAATACTAGGAATGTAGTATATGATATAGTACAGCAGAAATGTAGAAGTACATAATTGGTACAGAAACAGAGGTCAGTCAGTCGATGAAAATACAAGACATGTTCATTATGTCAATAAGATACAGCGAGGTAAGTCCACAAGCTTTTGTTGAGCTCCAAACAGTTTCTTGCACTGAGTACTACCCTGGAGATACTAGTCAGCATGGTCTTCACAAAGTACCATAGAAACCCTATTCTAGAAATAGTCTGTGGAACATGAGTTAACAAGAAAGACAGTAAGTTTACTTGATGATAAAATTGCATGAAAGAGACAGGTATAACACAACATTTTAATTTTTCTTGTCTGGAGAAAGGAAACATCAGGATAAAAAACAAAATACACAAAGATAGTAGAGGAACATTCCTTACATTTCCTACTTTTTAAGAAATATAAAGCAAAATACGAAAAATTCTAACAGGCATAAGCATCATACTTTCACTGTGAAGAATAAATAACACAATAAGCCCCACTACAGAAGAGATCAAAGCATCGGGGGGGGGGGAAGAAAAACCCCCACCATGTTGCTATAGCAAGTATCTTTTCTCCTATTTTCTATCTTCGTATAACCCATGTAATATTCATTAGAAGGAATTGCTCAGCTCAGCTTAAGAAAACAGTGTGCTGGTAATTCATCCCTCTTCCACAGGTCATAGAAAGTGCAGGAAAAACATGCAGATTTAGAACGTGACTTAACACAGAGCATAACACAGAGATCATATGCCACAGAAAGCGTCAGTTGGGTTGGATTAAAATCACAAGGCAATTCGAAGGAGAGCAGAGTTAAGGTATTGCCCTTTGGTTGTTGACTTGTGAAACGCATTGAGTTAAAGCAGCGCTCTACGCAAATGCATTGGTGTGTCAATTCACAGCTTCAGTGTAACGATCTGTCCTCAGAAGACAATGCAGTTTGAGCAGTGCCAGCCCTTTCAGTCGGCACACAATAAAGTCTTCTTCTGACCAGATTGGATCATACTCCTACTAACAGAGGACAGCATAGAATTTCATGACTGAACAAGCCAGTAAAAAGGGTCCGTGTGTCTCAATGTGCTAAAATTGCACACACTTAGTTTACTGTTTGGTCCTTGAGAAATTCACTTGTCTCATGAGAGATACTAATATCCTAATGGTTCAGTGTTTGGTAACGTGCTACTCTTTACCACTAACACCATGCCTTCCCTTTGTAAAAAGAGCAAGCATTAAGACTTTGGATGCCAAGTTCCTGAGACAGATCTTCTCTACCTGGACAGAAAAAACTACATTAGGTATATACATGGTGGATTTCCAGTCACGTAGCTGTCCATTGCACTGCAAAGTCCAGCAAGCACCACATCCTCCCCACTGTGCAGGACACTTTTTTATCCTAACAAGGAGCTAACACAAAAAAGACAGCGTTCCCCCAGCACATCTTACTGACACCCTGCTCATTTGGAATCCTACCTCAGTGAAGTGTCTGCTTTTTTGTAATTTCATGTTTGGGAATAATTGAGAGATGAGCAGATAACTGAGCCAGTGCACAAGATAATTTGACTGGACATAGTATTGATTCCTCCTATAAAGACTCAGGAACTAGTGGTGAAGACTTGTTTGGATAGGGTAGTAGTAGTAGTCGTTCAAAAGAAATTACAGAGTACCCATGCTTCATCAGTGATATCTACCTCATAGTCAATGTGAAAGTGAAAAAAAAGAAATCTTGTGCTAAATTCATCAGAGGAAATAGGACCATAATTCATACAGCCATAATCATCTTGACAAATATTGTAAATTAATGCATTATACATTGTTTATTACTTTCTATCTCGGTCACAGTCATTTTCTAAGGTTCACATGGATATGTTTCTCTTGCAGATCTTTTGGGTAATCAAACACTGAGAAAGGGCAACATGAAGAATAAACATACACATTATTGGGCTATTTCCAATCTCTCTTCACAGATAGGGTTTATTTCCAAGTAGCATATGAGATGAACAGGAGCAGGGACTTTCAGAACCAAAAAGCTCACTGAAGAGTCTTAGCACTTTCTGAATCAACAAGGTTGCCCACACCTTCACAAGCATTGAGTGCTTGCAAGCTCAGGTATATTGTTAGCAATGAGGCCATCTGTTTTTATCATCAACCCTGCCTTCCTTGGCCCAACCCTAAAATCTGGTATTTTAGGAAACTGTGCAGCAGCTGCTAGTTAGAGAAATCTGTGATCTCATCCCCAGAAGGACTTAACAAGATAGTATTAACAAGTGACACAGTAAATATGAATACATCAATTATTTTAATAATCCAAACAGCATGATATTTCTTGTATCATATGCTGTCAGCACAATGGAGATCAGAGGATCTAAAGTGAAAGTCCCTGCACTATACGATATTCAGCACAGCCTTTAGAACAAATTGTAGTAGGACAACATGCACAGGCTGAATATTATAAAGCTGTAGGTGTAGCTCCATAAAACATACTGGTTATCCTTGTTAACATTTCTAGCACATTTCTCCAATTAATACCACAAGCAGAAGCAATTCTAGAAGGTGGCAGGGGTCCAAACAGGATTTTATTTTTGCATAGTGTTCATACATACCTTCCTCGGTAAAGAATTCCAATCTGTTCCTTTATCTCCACTAGCTAAAAAAATACACAACACAACAAAAACCACAAACCAAAAGCACACAACCAACCAACCAGCCCACACAAACCACCAAAAAACCACACCTAACTTCAAGTAACAGTCCTTTACCAATTTACAATGGAAGGCAGGACCTCTCCCTTCTTAAAGTCAGGAACAACGTATCACTGTAGTACAGTTTCAAGACACTCACACCACTCTTGATTAAGACCCCTCAAAAGATACCTTGTGATACACAAGACAAGAATGAGTAGTTAAAGGAACTACTTGATACATGTAGACATTTCAAACCTTTCCCATTCAATGTTTTTCCTCAAGCTTCAGGACAGTGGGCACTTCAGATTTAAAAAAAATAAAATTAAAGCCATCATAAAAGTATCCACTTTCCACTGCTATTCTAACTGGGCATTTTGCCAGTACAATTATATCTAGGATATGCTATGAAGTCCGTGGTTTTATAAATTCTGGGAAATAGCTGTTCACCTGCTAGTGCAAGGTAGCATATTTATTTCAAAATTGCTTTGAGGTGATAGAGCAATTCTGAGTTTACATCTAGCCTCTACAGCAGATCAAAAACTTTCTGTTAGCTTTTAAATAATCGAAAGCTCATCTCAGCTTTTTGCATATTTCACTTGCCAGTTATGATAATCATCAGGAGTTCATGCTTACATTAAAGCACAAGAGCTTTAAAGAGAAGACAGTCACCTTTCCTAAGCTTATTTTTGTTCAATTTCAGCAAATTAATCCGTCATTGCATTGCTCTTGCTTTAAGCAATTGAAGTCTAAGGCTTCCATGTTGTCTTAGCATTCACTTGGTTCACTTATTCAGCTGACACACAGGCTGGTGATCTTCAGTGGAGGCCTCAGATTTCAGCCGTGTGTCTCACTGGACTTTGGACAGGCGACCTGTGGAGATCGCTAGGGTAAAATGTGAATTCCAGCCCTGGGGTTCAGTCATGGTTGTTGTTACTCTGTCCCCTCCAAGAGCCATAGCACCTTTTCACAGGAAAGAACCAACTTTCTATGTTGTTCAAAGCTCTGTGGCTGCTGTTGGAAGAAATTTCCCCCAAGGCTTTAATTGCAAAGTCATTATGAAGATAGCATCCAGCACAGATGACACATATCCCATTGTATTTTGCTAAGATTTGATACTTCTCTAGTAAGCCTGAAGCACCATTTTCCCCATTTTATTACTTTCAGTGCTACATCAATTTCATGAACAAGTCTTTTTCAGAATAGCATTCACTTTTCTCCTGCTCACATATTGTATTTCTACTGTGTCATATAAAATAGGACCTGTTTTCGTGCTGTCAGTTTCTTCACAAAAAAGATCGTTGTCAACTAACATAAAGAATATATAATTTCAGGTTGCTTTTAATCTTTGAATGTCTTTTAATCTGATTGTTCTAAGAAAGTGAAGATGTTCATATACTCACAGCAGAATTGGCAGCGTGTCCAGCTATCTCACATAAACATTAGTCCCCATAAGAGCAGGTGCATACAATTTACATATGTAAATTTAGCAATATCTTTAAGATGGTGATAAATTCTTCTAATGTGAACTCTTTACATCACCCTCATACTGAAGGACATTCTGAGTTCTCCTGTACTGCACAACTAGCATGTAATATATACCTTTTTGGTAGGGAAGAATTATGTTCAGTTAATTTTAATAGAAACACCTTAACGGGCCACATCACATGAATCCTCTTGGCCTCTTTATAACCCTAACAATGTAACTCTTACCTGCCAGCACAGTTCAAATAACAATTAAGGCAGGTAAAAGGAAACTGAAGAAGGGGTTCCTTTTTTTTTTTTTTTTTTGCCAATCTTGTTTGATTTGTTAATCAACAGTTATAAAATCCCTGCTGTTAGCAAGTATGTAGGATGAAAATCCCTTTGCAGTCATCAGGATAACCAGGAACAGAAATAACTTTATTTTTTCTGTTACAAAGTTGTTTATACCTTTCTCCATATATTTGCCCATGCACTTAAAAGGGGATAGAAGATGATTTTACATCAGCCTAGATACTAGTTTCTCCACCAAGAATCCCACAGCTTTTTTTAAAAAACTCTTTTTTTTTTCTCCAGTGGGTAAATGGGAACAATTTAATATTCATAGCAGAAATTCATCTGTTAACAGAAGTATTCCTGAAAGAGTTTTCATTTGGGTAGTCTTATTAGAACCACCCTTACAGGGCACACTTATTTTCTAGGACTGAACCATTTTCTGGTCCCTTTTGTTTGAAAGGCTACAAAAACTAGCTACCCTTAAAAACAGTCAGTATTCCAGGTAAAAACATTGTCAAGGCTGCTCTATGGGCATTGCCGAGGTTCCAACCTACATGCAACACCATTCATTACAAAGGGATTTATAAAAGCTTTGTAATTCAAAATTTTATCAACTTTCCCATAATGTATACTTATTTAAATGGAGTCTAATCTAAGAAACAGTGTGCTCATAGAAAAAGCCAAAGTTTTTGTTCTAGCGTTACTCTGCATCTTTCTACTAGTATTCTTGCTCAGTCTCACTCGGTAGCAACACAGAACAATGCACAGTGCAATTTCTGCTTCCTTTAGAAATATATTCTTTTTTTTAAATCCTCTTTGAAAAAAATAGTTTAGTTTTAAGAACAGGGAAGAATACCCACAGCCTGGACTTCTAATTGCCTGGAGAGAAAATGGTGCAGCATACACAGATGTTTCTCAGGGCATCTATAAATATCAGTCATCCTCAGCTTATGTCTTCTGTTTGAGGAGCAACACAGAACCTCTTCTGACTTCCCAGCAGATAAGAAGGTGTAGCTACTTCATCTCTAGCAGCTATTGATGTTTACCCTATGCTGAAACTCCTTGAAGTGGAAACTGCATTTTATATTTAACATTACACATATACACACTGGAGTTTATACAGGAAGGTGAATAAATGTACTTTCCTAAAGGCTGCACCTGTCTGGGGTTTTGTTTGGTTTTAAAGTCCTTCCTCTGCCATTTCAAATGGAAGAGCAACCAACATCATGTTATTTATAAGAAGGAACTACGTAGAACCTATAAAATAAGCTATATATGCAAGGCAGCAGAATGTTAGGCTACTGCAGGAGAAACACCACCACCTATCAGCTGGGAGGGAAGTTACTTTTTCTAGCCCTTCAGTGGTATAAGTCTTCAGCTCTGCCAGCCAAGAAATATGGGAGAGTGCAGAATACATGTGTACCAAGCAGCCCCTACACACTGCACAGCATATATATGGAATGGTGTTTGGCTGTATGGCAAGTCCTGCACTCTGGTTTACCGATCCTCTAACCAAACAGGTCTTCCTACTATAGTACGAAATAGGGATTTTAAAGAAAGATATTCCCCCCGCCCCCAGTTTTTCAAATATTAATGTTTGAGCAATTTAATTTCAATAGATCTTTCAGTGTCCTTGAATTTGGGTGGCTCCTTCAGCAACAAGTGATTGAAATCATCCCAAGAATCAGTATCTGGTTTTGCTGTTGTTGACATTCCTGCAGCCATCTACGCAGGAGCCCTAGTCCTATTCAGACAAGATCTGAGGGAATTAAATCGCTTCTTAATGGTATAAGAAAACTCCTTGATTTATGCAGGCAGATACTGCTGTAGCTTTTACAGATACAAATGATAATGTAAGTCATACTATAAGCTTCGTATACTCTGTGACATCAACACCATAATTCATATGAAAGTGCATAACAGCACTGCAAAAGCATTTTAACTATTTAAAAAAAAAATCAAGTCACCTTGAAAGAAAGACTGAGATATATCACATAAGATATCACCTCTTAAAGAAAGATCTTTGGATTCCAGCATTTGTTAACAAGTTTCTATCTTAGTGCCCAGTTCCTTAATATAACTAGCTAACAAAGATTTCATTATTGTCATTATTTTCTAAGCAGTAAACATCAATCATTCCTCTACCTATTTTTTTTAGATTATTACTATTAAAGACTAGAGATGAGGATGGAAAAAGAAATAGGACTATTTCAGTAGAAAAAGTCCTAAATAAGAAGGAGCACATAGCCACAAGCACTCTAGAAGCGTTCGAGGTATATACAAGGTGGATATGATTCTGAAGCTCAGTTAGTAATTCAGTCTCAGAATTTTGTTGCAGATGTCATCTTTACTAACTCTTTTCCAGTTTCAAATCACGTGAGCAGGTTAATGATTGCTGAAAGATGCAGGTTAATAGAACCAATAGAATAGTTCAGTGCAGCACAAGAAAAACACAAAAACTTCATAATTTAAAAAGTCTCATAAATTTGAGCTAATTTAATAATAATCATAAGTGGATAAGGAATTTACAGATTCATAAATGCATATGAATTTATGAAGCAGGCATTTTTACACAAGTCAGCTGCTAACCAGTTGTTACTGTTAGAGCTAGCAAAATTTTTATCACTGCCTTTCCATTTTCTCTGGGGAGGTAGAAAGTAAAGTTTGTAAAGAATGGAACTTTTCTGCAGAAAATTTTGCTTTTGGGTTCCCCGCCCCCCCACCAGTATAGATCAGGTCTCCTGTCTGGGCTACATCTTCCATGAGCTGTCATCTGCCCTATAGCTACATCCAGTTCAGACAGAGTTTAGCCTCCTAAAGGGAAGACATGAGACATCTAGATCACATTTCAAGCAGACAGACTGCTGAGGTAAAATACAGAATTATTTGCCAATTACATTTTTTTCAAACCTTTCCCTCTCAAAATAAAAATTATTGTATTGCTGTGTTTTTTTCCACATGCTATATGAGAAGGCTGTGTGCCAAAATACCAGTTTCTCACAATTAAAAAAAAAAAAATACTGCTTTTGCCCTGGTCAAGTCACTACCAGCCTAAGTTGGGTCTGAGCTTATGAAGGTAACTTTGATAGGCAAAATAGGATTCTCATCATACTTATTTCCAAGCCCTAATACAGAGTTTCTGAAAAAAGTAATGGGTTTGGGTCCTGCTTAAAAAACTGTGTTAGTTGAAAGTTGTTTGTATATGAGAAAGTAGGGGAAGACATATATTGTCCATCACAAAGTGGGCTACTATACTTGCAGAGTGATTTGTTTCACTGCAGTGGTATTTATCATGTTGATAAAATAGACCATGGATCTGAAAATCGGAAGATTTTTCCTGTTAATTTGAAACAGCACCTATACATGCTGCTGTGACATCAACATAATACCCTAAAGCCACAGTATCTGAAAAGATTTATTTTCTGAGCCCTTATGCAGCCACATTCTCTTTGCTTCTGACATTCTCAATTTGCAGGCTGCTGGTGATCCAATCTTATTCATTCTGGCTCTATAATAAGGATGTCAATGCAAGAAGAAAAAAGTCATTATCTGATAGCCAGCAGACATGATAAAAAGGCAGAGTTAGATATCTCAGAGGAAAGGCCACCCTTTCTGCCTTGGATGAGCTTCTCAAGGTCATGGGCAGCTTTTGTACCTGTAAGTATGCTTGAAATTCACTTTAGGCTGAGTGCATCAGATAAAACTGAAATGACCCTATCACATACTCTCATGTCTGAATAAGGTTTTGATTTTTTACTATTAATCAGTGAAAATTTTTAATTATGATTAGAACATATATATGCCGTGAAGATGATCAAAGAGGTAATGTCAGCTGCAGAGAAACTTAGTCTAAATTTATGGGTCCTTTGGATTACGCTGATCTCTCCCATGATAGCAATAATTAGACAAGACTAGTTAACCATTTGTATATAAAGATTTTTACCCCAAATTTTAAAATAATAATGACTATCATCTGGTTTGGGGAACTTTAAATGTCACAGTTGCAGCAGCTGATAGCAAAAATTTATTTATTCAGCAACTTTGTCAAATAACTACCAAGTACCATTCTAGAAGAAAAGCTACCATCAAGCACACGTTAATGGGCTCTCATAAGCAGTAAGTGAATGAAAGTTTGAGCTGTAATATATACATGAGCTGAACTAGATCAACCAGTCTTTCATCTATGAATAGGTATACCATACAAGCCACAGTAAGGGAAAATTTGAAGCAATCCCTACACAGTTATTATTGAATATCAATTGTAGCTTAAAAGGCAGTTTAATTTTATGTGTGCAAATGAGAAAAGCATACAGAAGGACAACATGTGACCGGTCCCTAGGCTGTAGGTAGCAGAGGCAAGCAGTGAGAGAGAATTAAATATGCTCCTGGGCCTCCTGACCTGAAACTTCTTTTCCCCATACTATTTCTATGGCTCTTGTAAAACTGATTTATAGAAAGGACATTTCCCAGATTATTCTAGTCTTTCACTCTTTTGCTTGACTTTGTTACAAGACAATAAGATAAATGCAGAAGGATCAATAGCCTTGCCTGTTCTTAGCAGCAGCATCAGTTCCTTTTAAACACTATTTAAACATTAAACAGTTTTTATCTGCTTTGTATATCTTTCTAGAATATGGGAAGAATCTGATGCACAATGTTCCCATAGCTAAAGGAATATAATTGGTGAGCTGAGTGGGTTTATTCTTTTGGTTTTAAAAACACACAGATCTGAGTTTGCATTGTAGCATGACAATCTGCACTACTAGTACTTCAGCTGCTTTAGAGGGCAAGAACCCAGACATTCAATGCATTCAAATATTAAAGACAGTGCCACCTAATTCATTACACTGACACAAGTAGCCAGACCTACAAAACACTTTCTTTAGTGACAGATTTTCTGTTTTCCATACTTTAATGATAGTTACAAACTCCCTGTACTTAGCTTTTAAGTCTTTCTGGGTCCCTAGTTATTCCTACCTTACTAAGCTGCCATCACAGCTGCTGTCGATCTTATGTGATGGAGCACTCAATAATAGGTGTGCCAAGATCAATCTTTCACCAAAGGCAAAAGGTAGCCTTGTGAGAAGACAAAAAGTAGATTGCAAGAAGCTATTTGAGGAGAACCTAGTTTCTGCCCTATCCATACTTGTCAGAACTAGTAAAAAGCACAGTAATTTGCTCTTTTTTCATAATGGGGGGGGGGGGGGGGGGGGGGGGGAGCATTCAGTTCCCATTTTATCATTAAGTGGACTCTTAACAAGGGAGTCAGCAAAAAACATAGATCCATCCAAAGCATTCCATGGAAAATGCACTGATTTCAATATCACATCTGACAGATTTGAGCTGTTCTCATAATCTTTTTCTTTTATGGAATTACTGAAATCTTCTTAATACTTTCACTACACCTACGCATTGGAAAGGTTAACAAAACAAAATCAAAACTTGTTAAATTGCCATTCTGTTTAAAACTGGCAGGTTATTTGCACAAAAAATGAAAGTTGAACCGAATATAAGTGTAAATCAAATACAGACCAGATTTGGATCTGAAGCCACTCCTAATGTGTACTTGGGATAAGCAAGGTAAGTCCTGTAAGCAGGTAACATCCTGGCATTTATCTAGCATAACATCTAGCATAAGTGAGAGGTTACAGCCTTCCTCAGGATCCAGATGGAATAACTTTGAATCCAACAGAGACTTTTTTCTTCTTTTTTTAAGATTTAGCTCCTATGGGAACTTGCATTCAATGATTTGAATAATATCCCTCTCTTCCTTGCTATAGTGATGCTCCCTACAAAGCTGATGCCTGTGATGCAAAACCTTTTTTCAGTTTGGTTTTATAATGCACCTACCTTAATGATTTTGTGAGCTCCTGCCTGGGAGCTACAGAAATAAGCAGTGTGATAGCAGCCTGATAGCAGCTGCAGCCAGAGGCTTATTTCACAGTGCAGCAGCAAGTGCAGAATCCAATTGGTCACTCTTGGCCAGACTAAATCACCTTTGAACAGGAACCATTTATAAAGGCAGAATCAACAAAATCTTCATCAATTCCACTAATTTAGCTTATCTGTGTGCCTCACTGGGACCTCTCAACTCCTTCTTGCCATCTGTCAATCTGCTCCCCTTGCTAAAGAGACTGCGTATATTCTCATACTATCCCAACCAGGGATTAAAAAAAAAAAAAAAAAAGATACCAGAAACATGCTTTGAATTGCTTTGGTATTTGAGACACTTTGTCGTAATCATTTAAAAATCAAACCATTTATTCACTATCCTATACTGAGCTTCCTCCTACTCATTTCCAGTCCTGTACACTTTGTTAATATAGCATATTTGAAGGTAATAGGAGGCACTAGATCAACCCTAAATAACTTGTACTAACCTAAGGCATACGTACATGTAATACAACATTGTGCTGTCAGTGTGCTTCAGCTCTAGTTCAGCAAGTAATCAGTAAGGCCATTCTGTCCTCAGGCAACTTAACTGAGGCTGGCAGGGATGTAGAGGCATATGATTCTCACACAGAATCCTTCCAGTACAACACATGAACACTTCATGAACTGTTCATGCACATTTCAGTCTGGGAAACAAAACCACTCCATGTCTCATCCTCTCCACCAGTGATAACATGAATTATCATCTTTATTAAGATGATAGATTTTAAACCAGGGGAAGATACTTGCTTATCTTAGCAGATCCAGCTTTAAAATAATCTCTGTTTTTTTAAGGGAACAAAGAAAACCGTATCAATTACAGAGACAATCATGGCTTCACTAGAGCTGATTCGCCTTCAGAGGAAAAAAAACCAAAAAACACCAACAAACCCAAACCAACAAAACCACAATCACAACTATTCCAGTATTTCATTTGTATGTAGTGTTGCCCTTCTGTCTCAGCTGGGATAGAAGCAGGTAACAGTGAAGAAGAGAGAAGCCACTCCTAATAAAGGGCTACATCTTATTTGAACCAAGCTCCCATGACACACCTGCATACCCAAGACATTTTACTCTGACAGGATCTGACCCAACTGAAACTTCAACATTACTTACTGCCAAGTCAGAAAGGGATGAGAAATATCCCTTCAAAGACAGTTAATGAGAATGAGAAAGCACAACATACACCAAAAAAGTCAGTTTGTGCTACACCTCCTTCAGTTATGTGGAGTTACTTTACAAGTTGGTTTATTGAGAGGCAGGAGCACTGGGTAAAATAATATAATGTGATATTTAAGGGATTTTGCAGATTGATAATTTATTGTCTAACACTGAACAGGTAGTGTAGGTAATTTTCCACTAATACTCTCATTCTAAATTGTTCGCTCAGCCATATGTGCCCCTTGCATTGTATTCATGGCTGCAACAGCCAGCATGTTCCATTTGTGCCGTGTCTGGTTAGTTACACAACTACTATTGCTGGATAAAAGCAATGGTTTGTGCATCCAATATAACTCGTACTTAGAGGATTACATATAATGTATGACATTTATGGATATATTGTTTACAATTTGCAGTTTCATGGAAAAAATACAGCTTACCTCAAAAAAAAAAAAAAAAAAAAAAAGGTTAGTATTGCTGTTGTGTTTATGGGCTTCACATACATTTCCAGATACTTCTATTCTGAATGAAAAAACATTGCATTTTTATATACAGCAATGTACAGTTTATCAATAGAAGATGTATTTGGGCAAGAGGAGAAAAATTTTTAAGACATTCCTTTGCCAGAAGTAATGTAGACATCGTTTACCTCCAAAAAATTAAAACCCAAAGATTTTATACCAACATAGCATCTCATTCTGTAGTTGTTAGTCACCTGAGTAATTCCCATAGTAGTCAGTCAGTCTGTAAAGTCTAGAGGACTAGACTCAGTGTGTAATTTAAAATAATACCGTAAGTTTATCTACTTCATATTATTTTAGGAGCTAGGCTAAAGGGAGTTACTCTTTCCTTCTAATAAAAGTAATATTTCAATATATCTTGTCTTTACCAAAGGCTGCGTTCAATTAGATTAAGAGCATTAAAAACGAGAAAGATTCATGATGGTGAGAAATTGGAGATAACATAGACAAGATTTGGAACAGCTAAAGAAGCCCTGAGAACATGCTAGATAAATGGGCTGTCTTGAAATAAAAAATAACACCTCAAGTACAGGTGGAGAGTGTAAGATAGAGGAATTTCTATCTGAAGTCACTGCTAACCTGTTAAATTCCTATAAAGCAAAACAGGACCAGATATTAGTGTTCACACTGGGTGGCACCACAGGAATCTCCAAAACAGTCAATGTGTTAAGATACCAGTTGGTTTCCATACACAACTGAAAAAAAAAGAAAAAAAAAGAACAAAAATGAGGGGGGTGGACGACCACACACCACAAAACACTGGCCTACTCTTCTTTAGACAGTCCCTTCGTGTTAAGAGGATCATTTAGAAGTTTTCCAAGTTTCAGAAGATCTCAAAGTAGCAGTCACTGCAGCAGCCTCTTTTCTTTCCCACTGAACCTGACAGGCAGTTTTATCACCAACTCCAGGTCCAGAACTGGATGCAATACCAACGGAGATAGTTTAAAACAACTGTACAAATGAGAAACATGATTAGGGCCGTAAGATTAGCAGGACCTACCCCTCAAGCATATCCCATACCTGAAAACTCTTTGCACTAAGAGTATTCAGTAGGACAGCTTTTCATACCCTTTTGATTTAATGCTACAGAATCAGTTCCACTATCAGAAAATTCAGTTTTCTCTTTTGGCATAAAATGCTTTGTAAAAACTCAGCATATTTCGTGGCTGTTTATCTTAATTACTCATAAAGATTTTCAGCCAACAGTCAAGTGCTTCTAAAAAATTAACGAAAACCCTACTACATGCTAATTCCCGAGGTTTTTTATATTTCTAGTCAGTTCTCTCAATGTCAGGCGTTAGCCAATGATAATATACATTGGCTTGAAGCCATCATCATCTTTTTAAGCTTATTGTGACTGCAAGACACGAAGTGGTATATCCCAAAGGAAAAGAGTGGGGAAAACACTGCTGAAAACTGTCTGCTAACATCTATCCACGTAAAAAGCGCTTGCACTTCTAAAACCACACATTCACTTTACAGAACATTCAAAAGAGCAAAATTTTGTTAGCCTTAGTTTCTGTAGGAAAAAAATCATTTATCTGTTCAACTGGCATATAGCCAGATATAAAAATATATCCATGCCATATTTGAAAGTTAGTCTTGGTATATATGCATCTCCAATAACTTCTTGCATCAATAAAACTCTCGTTTACTCAGTACGTAGTCTGATCCTGAGCAGCTAAAGGGAGATTTCTTTTTAATTTTGGGGCTTGGGGGGATGGGGTGGTGGGGTAATAAACTGTGGATTAAGAATAGGAAAATGTGTGGTTGTTGCAACTTCTTTTCAAGACCTAGGCCTAAATTTGGTTAACTTTACTGCATGCCCAAACTTTTGTCCACAAACAAACATATGGAGCCTTTTACTTAAGCAGGGATTTCAGCTGCTGAAGTCCTGAAACCTTATTCCTATCATTTCAAACATTTACCTCCCCTCCTTTAGCAGTACAATCCCCCATAAATACATCTATGGTCAATTAATTCACATGTATAAACATATTTCGCTCTGATTCTCTAGAGAATACTTACTGTTTGATTCTCTTTAGGTTGTCTCCAAAGGATAGTTGGCTTGGGAATAAATTACTGTAGTTATTCTGACTTTTCATAGTTTGGGATATTTTTGCATTTTCCGTTTTTCTCCCTTAAGCAGATTTATTATTTAACTTAAATAATACATCTAGGGATTTTATTTTTTTTTACCGGAGGAAAGCATTTATAGTTTTGCCACATACAACTTGAGTGCATTTTGACTGAAAAATCAGAATGGGGTGGAAGTAAGTGTAGAAACATTGCTGTGTAGAACTGTTTGCCTGGAACAAAGGCACACAAGCCAGATAGAGCTCAGCTTAGTCTGTGGTCACCTGCTGAAGCACAGGGTACCTACTGCACCACAGTACTTCTACACTGTTTTAAGGTGAGGTCTGCCTGCCTGTATAGCTCCTTCCTTACACAGTATCAGGCCAAACTAGGGAGGATGAAATGAGAACGACTGCGCTAAACCTGACCTCTCGGCAAGGCATGTAGCCAGTTTGAACACTAGGAAAGCCTGGACTAAAGCACAGGTTTGGCACCATCCCTGGGTTACTGTTTAAATATACGGGGGACCCCAAAGGACAGTAAACTAAGTTTATTTACTTTCAGGTTTTTAATGAGTAAATTTCAAGTGCTCATTGTGATGCTTTTCTATTTCAACAATTTATTAGATGTTAAGGCCAAGAGGACTACCACATTGCCCAAGCTTCTGCCTAGTAAAAAGCCACACCTTTGATGAAATTCCAGTGCCTCACTAAAAATCCTACTCAATTAATCTCTTCCCCTCTCCGCTCCAAATCAGTTTTTTGGGATGCTGACACATCCCACAAACTAAAGCATGCCCTATGCTACAAAAGCATGCTCCTCCATATCACTCTTGCCTGAAACTTCCACTGGAAAACCTTGGAGTCTTTTCATACCTACTAACAACATGCAATTCTTCTGTTCCACTTGGAGCCCATATTGTTGAGTTTTCACATTCCTCCTTGTGTGTTTAAGTTCTTTCAGCATCAGTCAATTCATGATACAAAGAATCTTTCCAGGAATGAGCAATCAAAATTATGTAACATACATATTGACTCTAGCAGGATATTCCTCAGTAACTGGGAAACAACTGCCATGTGACTTTCCCAGAGTCAGTTACTAACGGCTACAGAAAATGGGCTAATAAATAGGTTGTCCATAAAAGTGAATTTCTACGATGGATCTGTCTCAGGCTGTCTCTTAGGACTTTGAAAGCACTTAGTTTTGGCATCTGTATAACCATACTTTGTAAATGTCTCTTTTCACAACTGACACATTCTTTCTCTCTCTGCTGTGCAGAAGTTCACTTGAACCAGAGCAGCCCAACCAGTGAATTCCCCAGCTACGGTGAAAATGGAAATGATACCAGTTTACTTGTTTCACCCCTTCTGGTGGCTGGAGTAGTGATTGGACTTGTGCTGTTTCTGTCCTGTGTTACAATCATTGTTGGCAGTCTGCGAAAGGACGGACGGTTAAGACACCCCCATCTGAGGAGAGAAGCTGTTTATGGTAAGATACCCAGTTATAGCAAGATAATGCTTAAATTTATTAATATCTGGTGCTAAAGGCAACAAAGAACATCTGGCTGCTGTGCAAGGGATAAAAAAATAAATTAAAAAATAGGATAAGTAGGTCACAGGCAGCTTTGAATTCACATAGTACAAACTCTGTAGTTAATGGTTAAAATAAACAAGGCCAACGCCAACAGCATTTCTTAAACAGCTTATTTTCCCTTGATAAGGTATAAGATTTCTTCTCCATCACTAGACTGCTGGTAGTTTTTCATATCCTATTACAGACTTTGTATAGCATACAATATCATTTCTATTTGATGGAAAGCCAGGAATATTTTCACTTTTGCAGTGTGCACCAACCTACAACAATAAAGGGGCAATTATTTCTTCTCTGATCACAGAAGTTAATAACTGGATATAAACAGATCAGGGCATCAAAACATCATTACAACTGTCAGCATCATTAATGATGTCATCGATGACATCAAAGTCATTACAACTGTCAGCATCATTAAAGAGACTGGCTTGCTGTCAAAAAAGTGCCTATTCCTGTTCCCCTACTCCCTGACAAAACTCCCTGTACTTTAAAAGGGTTTGGGAATATGGAGGAGTTAATTGTATAATTATATTTTTGGCCAGTTTGGGGTTTGCTGACCAGAAGTTAATAACCACATTGTCAAAGAAATGACAGAATCAGATTATTTATATATTTAAGGAAAAAATAGTTACAAAAAGTTACTTTGTAAGTCTTCATCTAATAAAAATTCAAATGCTAAATAGATTAAGGAATTGAGTGGAGTATCAACATTTGTGTCATCTGTAGTTAGGCTCCTACATTTGCAGTTTGTTATGAGAGTACAGTTCTTTGCATATTGTTGAGTTTTTTTCTTTATATAGAAAAGATAGTAATAGTGAGCCACATAAAAATACATTGGCTCAAATCTTGATTTTGCTGACATATATCAAGTATCCACTAGTCAGCTGTACTGCATTTAATTATTTGGACTAGAAATTTGTATGTCTAAAAGAAAGAGTTCCTAAGATCAGTTTGTCCATCTGGAACCAGGAATAATTATTTTTGGCTTTTCCAGAAACATTTATCCAGATAAGTGAATAACATCTATGTTTTGGGAATAAATTTTAGACTCCAAAAGAAGTGAAATGCAATCTCCTGTGGTAACCTACAGAGGGGAAAAAGAAAAAAAAAATACCCAGACAACTAATGTCTGCTAATATTGTAACATCTGTTTTTCCTACCTTTCAGCAGCTAAATTTGGGATTAAATAGTTAAACCCAAATTGGACTTACTGTTTTACCCATGAACAGTAATATTTTGGAACGATAAAACACTGACCATTAAGATTCAATCACTACATTTAAATCTACTGCTATGTTAATTTCAGCTCCTTTTAAAACCCTGAGGCCAGGCAAAAACATAAAGGACAATTTTCAACCTCCTTGTCAGAAATAGCAGTACTAGAGAAATGGAGAAATAAAAGCATGGTGATATTTTCAGAGAAATTCAAAAGAGTAATCTTACACTATATTTTGCCAGTCTACCCAAGTGAAAATTTTACATTAGCACATGCCATCCTAATATCTCAGCATGGCCAGCATGGGAGCCGCGGGAATCACTGTGAAGTTGGCTTTCTTCATTTGTTAAGCAAAAGTAAAGCACAGTGCGCAACAGACAGGATTAGTCCTGGTAAATTCCTTGAGAATACATTGGCAGAGGTGAAAATTGCCAGAAGGAGGAAGAGGCAGTTCTGTGAGTCCTGCCCATTACCCTCTGTTGAGAGACACTACTTCGATGTCACTTTAGCAGCTGGCCCTTCTCTCCAGGTACTTAATGCATCAAGGGAAAAGGAGGGATTACTTTATTTGGAAGATGGGTGGGGGCGGGGTGGGGTGGTGGTGTCATGGGAGTAGTTTGTTGCATTTCCACAGTGTTTGGGACATTCTTAAGATAATTTACCCCAGAATGTTGAGCATTAGCTAACTATCCTCTAAGACAGAAAATATCACTAACTTCTTGGTATTTGTGGAGCTATGAAGCTCTTGCATGACAGCATTAAGAAACTTCTGGAGCAGGCAGCAGAATGATCTTTTCTCTACTATTTTCCAGCTTTCCTCCTTTCTGGGAGTGTTTTTGAGAACAGCATTTTCTCAAGACACATATCTACAGTCAAACACCTAAGCCTCTTTTTAAAAACCTTCACAGAATTAGCAAGATTTCAGTGTATGCAACTCCTGGCAACTTCAGCAATCCTGCTAATATTTGAAGCTGCATGCAGCAGAATCAACACTCCTTTTCAACCTTTGAGGCACAAGAAAAGCTTTAGATACTTGCATCTTGTAGGGCAGCACTAACTATATAGTGCCTGTGCAATAACCTAAACCACCAAAGTTCATCTACAGATGATGCTAACTTGCACTTAAAGGAATAGAAGTAGCCTGGAAAACCTGATTGTTCCAGAATACCAGTAACTCCTTTGCCTGATGTAGGTTTTATTTTCAAATTTGTGGCAGTTATAAGCAATGATATTGTCTCAGAGAATCCACCACGGAGGAAAAGAGCAGCAAGTATTAATTGCTTGTTTTCCAGCTCCAGATGGTTTCTCTTATGGTGGCTCTTTTGGAGAGCTGAGATCCACCTGCATGGAGGAGCTTCCCCCAGCTTTTGATTTTGGTTCCTATCTGGATACACTTTCTCAGGTCAACGTCATGTATCCTGATTCACCTCCACGGTAAGCACTTTTCTAAGTTATAGTCCTGTAATTGCAAAGCCTGATAAAGAAGAAAGTAAAACTGCTGGACCTATACCCACTATAAAAATGCAGGCCACACAAACTCTAAATACAGACAGACTTCATTTAGTTTAAGTTTGAATTTTCCATAGCAGAATATATCTTTATTAACTAAAGGCATGTATGCAGCCAATTCTCATTTTCTAATACCTTAAAATGTATCATATTTATGGCATACTACTGAAACACACAAGTAGAACTACTTATGAACACCTTTCTTTGAAATAAATTATTTTAGAAGTCAAAGTTTCAATTCCAAGAGAAAAATACACGCCAATACATACTTTTTTTCAAGAACTTTCAGGTTACATTTATTACTGACCTTGAGACTGTTCAGGTCAGAGTAAACAGGAAAAAACAAAAAGGAAGGAAGAAGTGCCAGAAACCTTTAAAACTTTCTGTATTTTTTCACTAACTCTCACTTCTCAGCTTTCTTAACCCTAGTATTCCATCAGAAAGCAGAACTGAAGAAAATATACCTTTCTGACATACCTACTAATTATACTTAACTTCCTAATTTAGGATAGGATGAAAATTGTTTGGAGTTGTATCTTGATCTTATATTAGTAATCTGCAAAGAAGGATGATGCCATTTTAGCTGTTTAACCAAAACCTGCTCTGGAGAGCCATAGTGGCATCTCTGGAGAAGAGCATCCTTCAAATATCAGGCAGTTCTAATTGCCTGGGGAGGCAACATCACTAGAAGAGGCTCTTTCCAAAGACAGTTATTCCAGAAATTGTATAGCAGTTCCTTCCACATTTGTGTGCCTGCATTCACAGGATACAAGAATAGCCATCACTAGTGACAAAAGCTGCACTTTAGGCCATCTGTATCTCCTGTGTGTGCCTCATGCACTCTGAGGTTAATAAATGAAGGAATTCAGTTACTCCCTCCAATGAACCAACAGAAATCGCTTTAAACAGAACATCACTTCAAGCTTTCTGTAGTTCTCTGTCTTACAAACAGTAAATAATGGTTGAACAGGTGTGACAACCACCACCACCCTCCTTTTTTTTTCTTTTCTTCCTTTTAAGCTGACTCTGTTTTTAGTTAAACCAATATATAAGACCAGCCCTTTTGTTACTGCTTGTGTACATACACAATATAGAGCAAGTCAGTAGTATGAACATACAGTATATAGATCTTTGCTTTTTCTGTTCCATGCATGTTCTACAGGAAACCCTTGATGTATTACAAATCATACTATATCATAAATGAGCTTTTAGAGATGGTGTAAATATTTTAGCAGAAAGCTCGCATGTGAAAAAAATATTCTGAGCCTGGCATCCAAATCTGTAGAACTTCATATAAAACCACTTAAAAATTTAGACTGGTTTTTGGACCCACACCCACGAGCCTTTACTAATAAAAGCCAGCCAGCTGACACCCAAGCAACAGCTTGAGTGGGCAGTTGGCCAGATTTCTGAGAACAAGCTCAGACTCTGTGAACAAGCTCTGAGAACATATTTCTTTAGCAGACAGGTCTCCTAAGATTATACCAAAGGTTGCTTCCATTTCCATTTTGAAACAGGCCCAAAGATGGATTTTCCACCTCTATGGAGTTCTCTGTTTGGAAGGAGATACGTAAGTGATACAGGGTAGCACTAGATGATCCATGCTTTCCTGTAAATCCCCCAACTACTTCTGTAATAAGCCTACCACAAGTTATCTTGTGTCCTATCTTGTTCTAAGAAACTATTGTGGGACATCAATAGTAGGATCACAGAGACATAAAGGCGTCCAGCCACTGCCTCCTCAAGATTCCCTTCTGGGCTGAGCGGACTGCATCCCCCAGGGGCCCAAGATTTGGCTCTGCATACACAAGGAAACACTGATCATCCCATCAATTGCAGTTCTGCATCACAGGTCAAAAGCAAAGATTACTGTTACAGGTTTTGTTGTTTTCTCATTGCTACCATAGTTAAATATTTTAGAAAAAACAGCACTGGCAAATCATCAAAATTTTACTAAGTTTTATATCTTAGCAACACAATTTGGAGAAAACTTCAGGAAAAGTAGAGCTTAGCAGATGGCTGAAAGCAAAGCTACGTAGAGACATTTAAACTTACTATTAATACATTATATAGTCCATTGTAACTTGTCCACAAAATCAGTGGTTGAGAAGCATTGCATGAATACACTGCTTTATGTAAAAGCCTGAAACATTTCTTTATAGCTACCTTTACACTCTCCTTCATGGCATAACACCAAAGTATATTTTTTCTAATTATTAGAGCATGCGGATTATTTGGACTGATGGGTGCTAACAGCAGGAAAACTGTCAGACACAGCCTTAAAGCATAAACAAGACATGCTTGTGCATTTAAGATATTAACTCTCTGAGATCAATCTTGGTACATATGATAATGTTTTGAAGAGTAGTTTTACTGAAATGTAGCACTGGCTAAATTAATGCAATTCCTCCTTCTAATTTGTGTAGTTCAACACGTAATTTAAAGCTAAACTAGCATGCCCAAAAGCTAATAATGCAACTGTAGCAAAAACAGAACAGAAATGAAGAGCAGCAAGGAAAGCAACTGCATTGGCAAATGACTCTCAATGCATTTCTGAAGTGAAAAAAGTTCCGCGAATGAAAACTAGTGCGCTGCTGCCACAAGCAGACACCAAGGCATTAGCTTCATTTAACAGCCTGCAAGAGGCAACAACATTAATCACTGCATACTAGGTGCTGCAGAGCTGATTTTTTTTGAACATACCATTTTTGCTAAAACCGTACTTCCTGAAATTATTTCAGTAGAAAGCATGACACCTCTATTTGGCCAAGAGGATGATTATAATCAGTCTAGAATGTTTTCATTAGATTTTACAGGTGGGCTTTAAACCATGAAATGAGTGGCAAAGGAATTTTAGGGGAAGGCTGATGAAACAAAGAGTCAGAGTACCCACTTCTACAGCTGAAGGAAAGATAACTGTCCAGAACTGTCCATTGTCATCTCTTCAGTTGAAAGTCCAATACAAAATATGATTTATATAAAAACTTTAATTGGGAAATTAATTTATGAAAAATGCCTTGGTATGTTAGTAATTTAATTACTTTGATATCTAATCACAAATTTCATTTGAGGCTCAATTTGATTCTTACATTAGATTTTACATTAGATTTAGAGGAGTATGAGCTTTGTCATTAGCCTGCCATAGTTGCAGGGTGGTTACAGAGAAGCTATTTGGTCAATTTGTCTTGACAGCCCAAAATATACAGTGTTCCTCCTATCCATAAACATCCCATTAGGATAATTAATGACTTTCTAATGAATCTCAGATCTGTGTTAACATCTGTCAGATTGATTTTACATGGGGTGTAGAAGGGAAATATAAAACCAAAATACAGCAGGTATGAACTAAGCCGTTTCAAGATACTGGGGGTTTGTATTTTAGAGTCTATTTCTAACATGTACAGATACTTGTAGTAGTGCTGGAGGTTAAGTTAACGTTTCACAGTTTGTGTTACCAGAGATGGCAGAGTATTTGTTTGTAAGAAACTTCAGTCACCCGAGACAGATGATCCAGGTGATCTAGCAACAATTATAAACCACAGAATTCTTCTCCCCCTAAAATAGGAAAGTTGAACAAATTTAACCAGGGCAAAATAGAAGAACAATCTCCATGCAACATCTTAGCTATCATCATAGTAAATATGACTTTGAAAGAAATCCTGGAAAGCCTGTAAATCCAGTATTTGCTAATTTATTCAATATTCATTGTGACTGTATGCGTAAAATAATCTAATTGAATTTTTAGTATCTTTAAACTTTCAAGAAGAATCAAAGAAAAAAAAAATCCAGAGTATTATTTGGAATTACATGACAGGCAGCAAACCTTTAATGAAAAAAGTATTCTGGAGTTTGATCAAGATGTCTTTAGTTGTCATTTTATATATTCCAAACACATGCTGTTGACACTGTGAAGATAATACCTCTGTAGAGAGAAATCAGGAGCTCGTGCTCATGATCACTGTGCTCAGAGGCTGCTGTAACACATGCCCTTACAGTAAGCTTTCCTAATTATCTTTTCATATGTATGTAATAAGAAAGCTGTTTAAAAATATTTGAGCTTACATGTTCTAAATGGCTTGAAGTACAGTACCAATCAAGGACTAAGTAAATTAAAAACTGCATTTTCTTTATGAGAGTCTCTAAAATCTGAACAACGAGGAGATTTAAGGTTCCCTGTATGAAAGGAATTTTACCAACTTTTCACCTTTTACCAGAGGAAACACATTTCACCCCACTCCACTAAATGCTTTTTCACTCCTTAGTGATTGGATATTGATGGTATGTACAGACCTTTAGGCTACCAAGATTATCACCTTTTTGATCTGTCATTCTTGACTGTCTAAAACAGATCATCATTGAGGAATGACTCCAGAGATGGAGGGATTTAGCTTCAGGTATAGTTTTAGTGGAAGCCACTAAAGTCCTCTATTTCACATTGAATTGTGTCCTGTGGGGCACACTATGATAAAAAGCTGTTAATCACCCATTACTCTAGCAATCACATTAGAATACATTAGGATATTTTTTTGCTTGTTTGTTTGAAGTCTGCTTACTTTACCCATTTGGTCATCTTGCCTAATCTATATAGGATCAATTCTAGAGAAAATTGTCTCGTTTAGTCTTGGTAAATTCCAGTACTCTTAATACCCATGTTCAGTCTGCATTGTTTAAATGGGCTAATCCATTTATAAAGTACTTTAAAGTGGCAAAAAGAAATGCTTATGTTTTACAGACAGATCATCTTTTCTAAGACATTATTTTCCATCCCCGCTTCTAATGAAGTAAGTTAGCCGTATCAGACGAAGAAGGCTTGAACCAGCTTCCTAAATTTTCTTGAAAGACAGAATTAGGCTTGCAGGAAACTAACATAAAAACCCGCTATGTTGTGCTATATTCCTTTGCCAAGGCCACTTTTCCTGCAAGCATGCAAGGTAAGTAGCTTTTGACACGTTACAATGACAGCTGGCAAAGCATGAGATGGACATTTGTGGTTAAGTTCAGATCTGATTTCAGTACCTTCCTTGAGATTTTCAGTCAGTAAAGTAAAAAAAAAAAGGAAATACGACAGTTTTAAAACCATTGGAAATTATGACAGGAGATAAAATTCTCAATTCTTTCAAGTCCAAATTCTGAGCAACTAAACCCTCAAAAGCCCCTCTCCACATCCTAGTGCTATTCCTAATTACTGTTAAGTATAGGAACAAGTTAATTGCTTTGTTGTTACTTATTTGCTTTCTGATGTGAAGGGATTTTTACATGGTAGTCACATTTCACAGCCCATCTAGTGAACAGGGAAACAGCCTTAGTGTCTGACATTGAGAGGTCAGAGTGTGCAACTGAGATCCCAACAAGCATATCTAGACTAGTATTTCACATCTCTGGTATATCTCTGAACAGAGTCCAGTCCCAGTGAGGTTCTTAGCTGATGTGAATGCCACTACACCAGTGGCAGTACCATCAAGTTCTATCTGTTGTATGGACAGGTCTTCCCTCAGGCTTCCTTCATCTTGATATTTTTTACTAACAGACCATCCTTCAGGAAGCCATTTCAGTCAGAGGAACACAGGCGTGAAAGGACCTTCTGCAGTCACCCAGTCCCACCCCTGCTGCTGCAAGTCATCATTTTTAATAGAAGTTTACTTATTCCATAACAGAGTTTGCAAGGATCTTGTGTACCCATTATACTCACTCCAGAATATCTAAGGACAGATGCAATTCCTAATTATTATGGCAACCTTCTTATTTTCAGCTTAAATTTGTTTACAGCCATTTTATGATTATTTTTTTTTTGGTCATTTCCATTCCTCTCAAATACCCATACCTTTTGTCTTTACTTACTTCTTGTATTTGTAGTCAAAAATCTCACATCCAGCCTGTATGTTATCAGGCTAAGACACAAAGTTCTCTTTGCTTTCTGTCATCAAAAACATCTGTTGGGAATGCAGCCTTTCTCTACACCTGTCCCAGTTTCACTCAAGAAGTGCAAACTATTACTGCATATAAAAAAAACCCCACCCAAACAACCCTGCAGCAGTGAAAGCAGAAAAACCTGATGAAAGAGAGGCAGCGAGTATTTCTAACCAAAAATTTGTGCCATGCAGAACACTCACAACTTAAATCTGTTAAGTCATTGATAACAGTACTGAAAGAAGGATATTTTTCTGTAAATTCCTAGTAGTTAAACTTTCTGTTGCATACTGCAGATATTATTTCCTTCACCTGCTCAGAATTCATTCCTAGAATAATACAGCAAATACCTGTCTAGGAATATGATCCTAAAACATATCACATGGCAAACTTCCTCAAATATTAATAGGTCCTAAGCCTTCCTGCCAACAGGCAAAACTTGGTATTGTTGTTTAGAACACTGTTGTAGATTAACTCCATGACTTGGGAGGCTACAAGAGATTAATCTGAAATAAATTTGTCTTAAATTATTATTATAACTCAACCACTACCCATTGCTTCACTGTCTTTTACAGTATAATGTTTACAGAAATCCAGAGACTAAACACTGTGATCAAGTGGTTCTTATTATATATAAACTTAATGCTAGGATTAAGTGTGTCATGTAAAATCTTCATCACAGAATGACTGGTTTTATTTAAAACATTTATTTTAATTATTTAAAGCTGAACAATTTTGTTGAAATTGTATTATGCCAGTTTTAAATGCTATCTGGTATATGTTCTCATGAAAACACTGTTTACATTTAATTTCATTTTCCATCTGGAATATTCATCAAAGACTCACAAATTCCTCAAGATTATTTGACACATTGTACTGAAGAAAGATCCATGCTTTTAGTGCTTATTAACACAAATAGTCCTACTGTAGTTGCTGGGAATCAAAAATTCCAGAAATAAGTAAGAAGAGAAATAATAAGCCAGAAAAAAAATTAAGTCCAGGTTTCCTGTCTCTTCAAGGTTTAAGTTACTTAAGCCTTAGACGTTGCCTTGAACAATACCTTGGGTTACATGTTTTACTATTTAAAAACATTAAAATAGAAAATAACAGTGTTATTTGTCCACGGTTACCTACTCCAAGATCAGGCAGGCACCTTAGAGGTGCATTTACGGCACCTCTGGGAGCTTAAAAGTCAATTAAGCTAAGAGATCAGCACCACTCTACAACGAATAAAAAGGGAGAGGTTCCTCCAGAGTACCTTAAGAGGAGTCTCCCCCTTGTTTAAATAGCCACATTTCAAACACAGGTGACAAAACATTTCCAGAAAATACTCCAGGGATTTTATGGAGCATCAGATCATTCCTTCAGGGCCCTGTCTTGGCTGACACTGTGGGCTTTTATCTCTAGGTGTTAAATGTTTGTTATTTACCCCCTCGCCCACTGTAACTTGGGATCAGTCAGAGTCAAAAATTCTGACGTAATACTATCCAGGCTCAGACACAGATGGATATTGATTTCATACTAACACAATAAGTAGGACTGCATAGGAGGAGGTGCCACTTAACCACATTTGCTTACTCTTGCACTGTCACTCTCCTAATTACTAGGCCCCAACAGTTCAGGGTGTTTCTTTTTTTAATAAACAAATTTTGGGTCTTCATTCTAAGTCACTGTGCAAGAATTAAACTAAGTGAATGACTGAGACAATCAGTGATATGGATTGCTATTATATGAAAATATTATAGCCCTGCTTAATAAATCACTGAAAGCATGCAAAAAGCCAAAATATAGTTAGTAAATGTACCTAGTGCCTCAAATGGAAACTGTCAGTATCAAAAATAAACCGAAAACATATCCTGTCTCATGACATATGTCACTATAAGAGCAGTTCTGCCAAGAATGATGCATTTCTTCATGATAGTTATACATCACCAAAGAATATATGTATTCTAAGAAAAAACACCTCAAAGGAAACACTGACAGATTTCCAAGCTGCTGTCCTACAAACCCTGCTGTTAGTAGATTACGGGCTCAGAGATAGCATCATCAGCTGAACTACTTACATGGTCATCAAACACATTATTTTTTCCTTTGATCTTCTTTTTAAAGATTTACAGTATATTTGTTCTAATTTCAGGTTTTCTTTATCAGGTAACATCATATAAACATCCTTTGTATTGTTTTCATCATAACAAACCTGTCAGCACATGTATTTTCTAGATTTAGTGATTCTGTTTAGCATTATTAAAAGAAGACAGTGGGTCACCAGTAAAACGGAAACGGTGCAACAGGACCAATTTTAGTGGAGTCGTAACATATAACAAATGAACAAAGCAAACAAAAGGAAACAAAAAGACATCTATTTAACAAAGAAGAACCCTTCATTCCCCAGATTTGCCTTTTTTTCACTAGTTACTGTTCACATCTTAAAAAATTTTGTAAGTAGAACCTTCTTTCCCCGGAGAGTAGGTCATAATTTATGAACGACAGCTAGTTAAATAAGCTCTTTTGGGTTTCCTTAGCAACAAACCTATCCTAATACTTACTGCAATGAGACCTGACAAATTCGTGAAGTTACTCCCCCCCCCAACATTCCAAGTCAACAAGGTCAGATTGAAAAGTTGCTGTATTTGTTAAGCAACATTCTTCTCTTTGCATATCACATTTACATGTGGTAAGATGTTAACAGCCATCAGCCTTCCCTGTCTTTCAGAGTATAATTATCCCTTAAAAACTCAGCAGCATAGTCTACAATGACAATGAACTTATTCTGACAAGAAACAAGGCCCAAAAAAACCCCCACCAACCAAAACTGTAGACAACAGCACATTTCATAACTGCCTGTACTAGCAAGTATTTTTGGTTTTCCACTTCAGTCATGCAAGCTCTATGCTCTTGCATTTTCGGTTGCAAAGCAAATATATAAACTCACATATATACATAGGTGTCATTCCCTTAGCAGTTACTGAGGCTGCACTTTCATAATATGGCTGAGAAGTTCTGCCTGTGAGCTGTGGTCTAAGACCTACCCGACTTCCTCCATCTCTTCTACTTCCCTTGTGTTGCACTGACACCCTTCTGACTACACTGTGAGCCTCTAACTTTGGTACCTAATTCAGTAGAAATTCAGCCCAGAAAACACACACACACAAAACCAAAAACCACCAAACCCCACCCACACACAACATTTATGCCTATTTAGCTCCAGAGTGGGTATCACGGTTTGGAGGAAGTAGTGCAAGGAACACAGTGGGAGTATGCAACAGGACAGGGGACAGACACTTCCTTTCAATTAAATGGACATGGGCTCATACTGAAACCACAGCTTTACACATCTAAGCTTTACAGCTGCCACCTTCTCAGATGAAAGTTGCCATACTTAAGTTACTGGCATGTAACAGTATAATTTTAATATTAGGAATCATCATTACTGATTGTTATGGATGCACTGGTTCTTTTTAGTGGTAGCCATCATTACATAGTACCTCTTGGCCCCTGTGGTATCAAGGTTTCCATAGTAGCTGACAAGAAAGCAGCTGCTTCATGCTGTTCTAGTTTGTGAATAAAGAGACCTAAAAGCTCTGTCAAAGGTGCAGACCTCATGCTGCAGGACAACTTAGCCATACCACTTCGTTCATGATACACGCCTCACTGCAGTAAAATGCGAGAGTCCATTCACCTCTCCTCCTTAAACATGAAGCTTTACTTTAAGACAACAGTAAAGGTTTAGTCCAGTATCACCCACTGCGATCAGCTGCAAGAAATTATTTCTGTTACAATTTTTTATAAGTAATCCTTTAAATCTTTTGAGGAATGATTTTCCAACTGCCAACATACATGGACAGTGGGTGCTTATCAAATTATGTATTACTTATTATACTTGCTTAGAATCCTCTAATACAAAAAGATCTGGTAAAGCTGAATAAGTTTACGTATTATGGTCTCTTTGAAGGAGAGACTGCAAAACAAAATTCATGCTTGTAGTGTTGATAATTCATTAGTTATATTACAGGAGTACCTCTATAACAGTACTGAAAGCACAACCAAATTACTGAGGCTATTAAAAGGAGGACGGAAAAAAAAAAAAACAAAACAACAACCACCATCCACAACACACTTGGAAACCAGGGGAAAAAGAATACACAATTAAAGTTGCTTGTATGACCTTAATTCACCTCCTTTCTATCCTCAACAGAAAACACAGGAACTTTTATCTGTACCCTTCACTACTAGTATTATAACAATAGCTGTTTGCAATGTCAGCGTTACAAGCAAAGATATCATGCTTTGAAGAGAATATAGGAAACAGTATCAAAATCATAAATTGCTAATGAAATACAAGAAGTTATTTAAAAAAAAAAAAAAAAGCTAATTGCATGATTTGTACTTGCCTCCTTGGCCACAATGATGTACAGGCACATCTATGAAGGTGCCAAAAAGTTATTTGATTGAGAATCTTGCATGTGTTCTTTACTGCCCTATTCAGTTTTTAAAATGTGATCTTAATTGCCAAAAATGAGGGGGGAAACATCACTTGCATTGGAGTTGGGACAAAAAGAGAGAAATATTTTTAATCCATCATATGTATGAAGAAAAAGTACCCTAACACTAACATACTGATATTTGAAACTAAACACTAAAATGCCAGGTCTTGGATACCATAATTTGCTACCCATTTGTCTTGATGCTTAAAAGTCCACTTCACACAAGATCATTTCACTATTTATCCCACCGAGCATGTTAGTTCTACAGAGCTGAGCTACAGTCCATGAAAGATATTAAATTAAATCCAAGGGAGAGAAATGCAGATGATCATGTAACAACAGTAAGTAGAAGGTTCATACTGTGCCCATTTCTCCTTTAGGTCAGTGGCAGATTTCACTTGTGCTGGGCCTCTGCCCAGAATCAGGAGGCAGAGGAACTTCTTCTCTTTTGTATCTCAGCAAAGAAGATTCAAACTTTTCTACCTTGAAACTCACATTACTGTGGGCTTTTCAAAACTGAAACACTTTCACTATGTCGGTGCTCTTTGTTTACCTGATTAAAGTCAGTCAAAAACCATGGAAAGATTTTAAATAAGTTCACTAGGCTTTGGGTGAGCAAAATGTAAATTAACTAAAGACGCATCTCATAGTAAGTAATCCTGCAAAGAGTGGCTCTTCCTTTACTCGTGCTGAGTTCATGACCAGTTGTGGACATCATGTCCTCAATCTCTGCCTGAGGTCTAAGATCTCTTAAAAGATTATCAGGTATGCTTCAGGGGCCTTCGTAGAGGCTGGACTGAAATCTTTTCCACATGCTATACAAAAACAATTCGACCTCTAGAAGTATGTAGCAGCCCAATTCAGGATCTTCAGAACAGATTTTTTTAAACACCGTTCTTTCTGACAGGAAATTTAAAATTTTCTGATCTGAATTTAAAACCATTGTCCTCAGGAATATAAAAATAAGATAAAAGGGAGGTAAAAATAAAACCATCTGTGGATATTTGAGTTACTAGTAACCGAGTACTAAGATTTCACTTTCTTACCTTTCCCTTCCCCAAAAACCACTTCCATCACCCAGACTAGGAACAATATCATCAAAATCATCAGGAGCGCTCTGAGGGAAAGGTATGAATGAATGCAGCAAAACCAAGTAATTTTCTAAGGCAGGGCCTCCATCCTTGACTGCAGTAGATGGGAGCTCTAACCAGTGCAAGCTGCCCTGCTGCAAGCCACTTACAACCTACAAGTAAGGTTTATTAACTATGGTTTAGCCTGGCAGTAATGCAATTACAGGGGGCAGAATGACTGCCTGCAGTCTACTGGGAAGCCGTATGCTAAATATCATAAGTTTCAGGAAATATCCTCAATCTTAATGGCTCTGCAGTTAGTGTGGTTGAGGAAATAGGTTCTTAATTTGTCTGGCTCCAGCAGAACTGTTTTTCAGGTTAACTGAGGTATTTTACAGGAAACATTCCCTTCTTCAGAATTGGATTTAAAGCTATCCTGAAACAGTTAAACAAGGCAGCCATCAACAAAGCAGGTCCAACATTTAAGATGATGATGTTATGACTCTTCCTCACCTTTGTAGCCAGTGAACCAGAAAACCAGACCTTCCTTCAGACAACTAGACCTGGGCTGATTTGACAGCAAAAGCGGAGTCAGCTTTAGTTTGTGGACAAACAAAACAGGTGATGCTAAGACAGTCAGGCAGCGGACCACCCAAATAACAGACTAGATCCACCAGTTCTGGTTCAGCCCTTCTCAGGGCCACAGTGCAACCTCTGCAGAGCCCGTAAGCTCAGAGGGCTGGGCAGTGCCAGCACAGCACAGTGCAAATGCATGGAGCCTGCTCATGTCCACTCTGTCCCATACCCGTCCTACAACACAGAACATGGGAAAACTCAAGCACAAAGACACACTGGTCTATTCAGGCTCATTATTTACCCCTCATGGGCCTCCCAAGGCTGTGCAGTCCGAGCTCCAGTCTGAGGTGTCCGTTTGTGTTCACACAGGGACAGCAAGCACTGAGCATGGCAGTGGAGTGAGGAGGTAATTAATAGGTTCCCCTGGCTCTAGCTCAGTGACACAGACAGAACTACAAGCCTGGATAGACCTGAGTTGGCTCCTCACAGAAACCCCACAAATTGGTCTGTCTTGCATTCCTCCTTTTTGGAAGGAACATGACAGGTAGTCTGCCAAGTCTCAGAATGACCAGCATGAGTCTGTCAAGATTATTCATCACAACTCTGCACCTCAGCAAGAAATCCTGCTGCCTCTGCCAGCACAGATCTGCAACCCAGACAACCCACCACATGTAACTGCTGGCTGAGCACCAGAGACCTGCGAGTCAGAAGGACACCATTTGACATTATACTCTAGAGTCCATCTAAAGTTCTCTATACCTTATTTCATAACTAAAATGGCAACACCACTTCCTTTTTCCTCAGCCATTTTCTAACTTCACTGCTTAGAAGCAGCTGAGAGCAGGACTGAGTCCCCACTGTGTTACACTCACGTGACTGGTGCAGCGTGCACAGCCTTGTGTGAGCCAGCAGTGTTATTCCTCCTGCTCCTGCATAACAGGCTGTAAGGAGCTGGGCTTATCCCCAGGGGCCCCAGCAGAACAATGCTGCCACAGATGTTACTTTCATGCAGGAGGATGGGGTCTGAACTGTCACTGAGACCTCTGGGATTATCTTTAGGTAGCTGGAGATGTGCTTTTAAGTATTATGCTCTGGAGTGTCTCACATGGCAGGATAAGCAAGGATGTGGCTGAGGAACAAAACACCAGATGATCCTTTTCTTCTCGCTTTACCTGCCCCTGTTATGCTGAAAATAATGTACTGTGGCATTTTTTACAGGAATCTAATGAAAAATTATTTTTTTCTTTCAGCTACGATGAATGTGTGGGGCCAGGAGCAACACAAATATATATTCCCACAGATGATCCTCCCCCATATTCTCTTACGGACCCTTGTCAAAGAAATGAAATATCTATAAACATTAGCTTGGAAGAAGCAGCAGCATCTGGGACTGCAGGACAAGCTGCAAATTATGCAGTCAGGCTGCAGGACTTGCAGCAGCCCATTTCATCCATCTCTTTGTCATCTCTCGCTCTGGAGGCTGCTCCCCTGTACGAGACGGTAGTGTGTGAACAGAATATCCCCATCCCACTCGTTCCAATGGAAGTACTGAAAAATACTTCCACTGACTACCAGACCCTTCTGAACCAAATCATGTGAATAAAAGTGGCTCTTTCCTTCAATTCTTCTGAAGAACTCAGACCAACAAAAAACATTTAAATGGAAGAACAAAACCTCTGAAAGTTTTACTTATTTTATATCTTTAAACAGGGATGCAATGGGATTTTATTTTTTACAGCGAATTTTGAAAGTTTACCTAAACCTCCCTCTTTGTGCTTCAAAGTGTTCCATGACATCACACAGCATAAAAGAGCAGCAGTGACAAGTGGTGCATCTGACCTTTTTGAAGCATTTCAAAACACATTGAAATCAGCCACTCCTAACATAGATACATGTTATCCAGTCAAGCCTACTTGATTTTACGATAGTTCGCATGTTTTAAAGCAGAAGGAAAAAGATGAGCATTTTGTTGTCTTTCTAGGTTTCACTAGTAAGTACATTTCATTCAGCGTCTTGGCAACAAAGCATTTTTAAACAATGCTTTGTCTAAATATGTATTTCCTTAGACAGAGACAGAGCACTGCCTGCAAAATATGACTATCAGTGCCATACAGGAGTGAAAGAAAAAGGAGAATATTATTGTGAGTCACACTTTTCCTTTGGAAAGCCTGGCCAGTACCAGGCTTTCCAGAGCATTGCAAAGCCTGCTATTCAGTCTTCCTCAAAAAGAAACCAGCGGCAAGCGATGGAGAGGTGGCAATGGAAACCCAAACACCAATTGGCTTTACCTACAGAAGCTGAACTACAGCTGTGTGCAGGCTGGGAGCTGCATGCCCTTCACAGGGACTTGCTATAGCCAATGAAGGGCAGTGCCTGGAATCCCAGAAGATGCTTCATGCTGACTCCCATGCATGACTGCATTTTCAGGCCCTAACTGGTCTCTTTCTTCAGTAAGGAGCCTGTAGTGTTACAAAGGACCTTGATCTCTAGTAATTGCATTAGTGTGATATAAATCATAGATGCTGGACTTGGCATGCACAGTAACAGAGAACCTCACTTTGTACAGAAGCCTCTTTTATTAGGCATGATCCTTTTCACTGAAATTTTGGTACCCACAAATCTAGCCTCTGTTCACTCACATGTTCATTTGGTAAGTGCATACAAGTTGGAGATGCACACTGGCAGGAACAGCAGAGGCAAACTGCAGCTGTGAGTTTAGTCTTGCACAGTACACAAGCACCCTGTCTCCACGTAACAACTAAACTACATGTTCAACCAGTACGTGTTAGTAGAGTTATCAGAGGCTCATCTCCACTAAATCTTAGAGGTATTTTCAGTGAAAAAAATGGTATTTTTTTTTTACTCTGATAAAACAGACTACCCCCACTGAAGGATATGTAAAAATGAGTATAGTAAATATAAAATCGCGTTTTAGAGGAAGCATCATCCAAATTATTAAAATTGCACTTAGATTTTTTGTAAATACTAAATAATTTTCAACTGTAATCATCATTCAACACTGAAGATTGACACAATTATAATTAATACTTAGATGGGAAGTAATTATACGGTTCTTACTGCGGTATAAATTATACCATTACTGACTGAGTCATATGCACATGATGAGATAAGGTAAGTACACATTTTTTGCTAAGTAGATAAGAGTAAATATGTATTTTGCTAAAATAACAGAATTCTGTTGCAGTTCAGCAAGATTTTCAATATTCTTAGTATACTATATCCAAAACAACAAAAAAATCACAATTTTGCATTGCAAAACCGCTAGCTGGAATTGCCAGAATGTAGGCTGTGTTTCACATTTGTACTTTTAACAGACAGAACTATTCCTCTGTATAAAGTACAAATGTAAAGTTTTGTGGCATGCAAAGTATCCTGCAATAAGAGAAACAACACTCTACACCATCTATTAGGGGCCAGAAATGAAAACCAACATAGAAACGTACCAGTCAGTTTTACTGGCAGGAAAATAAAACATGAAGGAAAGCACAGCGGTTTATTTATGCAGAATAGGACACGCTTTCATAGCTGTGTCTTCCTGCAGCTATTGGAGACCTGCCTAGAATAGGGTAAGGCACTGGGACCAGACTGGCTTACTTCAGGCTGCTACTGGGGAGGTGGCGGGGGAAATCTAATAAACAAATATTAGGAAGCAAATGCGATTATTTTTTTCCCCCTGAAAGCATGTCTCTTACATGTCTTACATGACAAACCTGAAGGTTCTTCTGAAGACAAGCACAGAGCGCTTTTCACGCCTGGCAGGCAAACCTCTACTCTGTTACAGATGTTTACAGTTTCTGTGCATGCTGGGAAATCCTTTCAACCTGTTAGGCTTTTTAACCTGACAGGGATTTCATGCCCTTCCACTAACTTTCTATCTGTGGTTTACAAAGTAAGCTGATTTTAAGTAGGCCTGTGATGAAAGTGGGAAATCTGTATTTTACCTCATGATAGAAATGCATTTCTAAGATTATAGAAAACTAATCAAAGCCTTTCTTCATTTGGTATGAGTTAAGCATCCTTAGCATTGCGACCTGGATTGCATGTAGCAGCATTACTTACCAATAGCTGACTACTCCCTCTTGTGGTGTACTGCTTTATAAAGTCAAGTGATCTGGTTATCACACCGCAAGGAGTTCACAATGAGGGGCTCGTCCAGCAAAATAATCTCAGCTCCTTTGTCACACAGATATGGAAGCCAACCAAAACATACACTTCCATACTGCAGCATTTTTCTAAGTTACCACTAAATGCATAGGCTACATCATTTGTTATAAACAAATACCCTAAAAAAACCTAAAACACCTGTGAATTAAAAGTAGAATATGCTACCTTCAGCGATACCTTACCACTATCACTTGCAAGAGTGGCTTAAAATTCTCTACTCTTGTTAATCTTTTTAACGAGGAGATACCAACAACGTTTTGGGAAAAAAAGCTTATGAATCCAACCCTGCAAACAGACAATACTTGAAAGAGAAGTTTACAGCTCCAAAGCTGCTCTAACAGCTTCCAACACTAAACTGGAACAGCATTGAGATTTCTAGTAATGATACAGTAGGAACATGTTTTCATTTCTTGAAGAATATTTAAGATCCCAGAAAAATCTTGGCAAAGCTGACAGCGTCTCCTAACACTCCTCTTAAGAAATTCATGTCCTCCTATCAGACTGTATCGTAAACTCTCACATAATTTTAATGGTAGTGCTAAAACTGGCTTAACACAGGCCTTTCATTTATTACATGACTAATATCAGAAAGAAAATTGTTTGGACATGCTGTTTCTTGCTACGCGATAACAGTACTGTATTTCTGTAGTCACCTCTTTTGCTTTGATTTTTAGTATATTGATCTTTACACAAAACTTTCAGTAAAGAACATACATGTATAGCCTCTGTGCTTTTTATTGTGTCAGTATCACTTTGGTACTACCCACAGCCTTTATTTAGCCTCCTGTTAATCAGACAACTAAGCAACTGTTGACTAAGCAACATCACAGTTCAGCCACTTATATTTGGATTTTACATTTGTCAGAGATCACAGGAATAAGCAGCCATCAGAGCAGTCAGGTCTCTTCTGCTCAGGCAGACGAGTCCATGTGTGCCCAGCCAGGATCAGCCCAGCTAAGCAAGAGCAGAAAGGGAAGAGTCTACAGTACTGCTGCAGTGAAAATTGTTACCTTTGAAATATTCTCAGGCATTTCAGGAAGCATCAGAAACCCTCACAAACACATACATAGGTACATCTGAAAATTACTGAGGTCAGGAGACTGGAAAATGGCAACATGTCACCAAGGGAAAAAGAAAAGGCAGGAAATAACAAGCCAGTCTTCCCAGAAATATTCAAACAGGTAATTTTTTAGCACAGCAAGGTGTGTAACAGTATTTCCTGAATGGAAACTACATCAGACTGATCTAACTCTCATGGTACAGTCTGACAAATTATTCCCCTCCTTAAACTAAAGACATACTGTCTACATAAAATTATAACCACAGACTTCTGTAAATTAAAATAATAATCATCATACAAGGGAGTATCAATTGCTGTTAGTTTGAAAGGATGCATCAGGTGGGATCACCTATGTCCTAATGAAAATGCTGAGTGTTGCGGGATTTCAGAGCTTTGAGAGAGAATGGACCTATTAAAAATCATCAATTTACGTTAAACTAAGAGAGGCAGGAGTATGTAAGACAACAGGACTGGAATTCGAAGAGACAGAGGAACAGCCTGAAAAGCACAAGATACAGTTCATTGAGGACAAATACAAGTCCTGCACTTGAGAAATGTAGGCTCAAATTCACAAACACAACACAGAACAACCTGTTAAAACTACAGGAGAATGTCTGAGAATTAGACTGAAACAAATACGGCCTAACTGTGAGCCAATACTGTCACACTACTAGGAAAAAAAGAAAAACTAATAACAGCCTGGGAATACAAACAGTGCTGTTATTCTTAGAACACTCACTACTGGTCTGTTAGGAAACCAAGTCCAGGCTGAAGCTGTACACTTCAAGGAGGACGACAAACTGGACTACCTAGGAAAAAAGAACAAGAAAGTTAAAAGGTCTGGTTATTATTTTTCTTGGTTTTGCATGACAGAGAATAGAAAGCTGTTCCCCACTGCTACATAGAAATGAGATACTAGAATGAAGGGGAAAGATTCCACATGTTACTGAGAATGGAAAGCCCAAGTTTCAGTCCTCTCCTTCTAGTGGAGCTTTCCATGTCCTCTCTTTAACACTGTCTGACAGTGTCTGACACTGCTTCATGGCCTGGGAATTGTCAGTTGTACTTTTGTTTCCAAACCCTAGATGTTCTGCCAATACCCTCTGGGAAGGAGGATTCTCTTAGCCCAGACCACATTAGTGACCCAGTGAGAACTACAAGATTCCTAACACCATACTGTTGTCACAGCAAAAAGCTACATGTGAAATGAGAATATTTCTGTTGATATATATGTTGATATAAATGTTGATAGATAGAAACTAAATCCATGTTTTCTGAATCCCCAACGGCATCTCATGTATTAAAACTTCTTCTCAGCTAGCAAAGTTCATCTTTATTTCCCTTTTCCATAGCTCACAGTAACACATGCTTGAACACTGCCTACTGAACTCATAAGCATACCATAAATTAACAGCCCAGATTTTCAGACAGGTCCACATGCTTATTTGTTCTTATTTGTTCTCCTGCATTTCCTATCAATGCCATTACAATAGCCCTTCTCTGCCTAAATTAGCCCAACTACAATGAAAAAAAAAAGAAAAATCAGGTATACAACTTGATGGAGTTCACCAGCTATTGGCATTATATCTTTTGAACTCCAGGGAAACAGCAACAGTTTGCATGCGCAGCTGGAAGCGGCCATTCCTTTCTACTGAATTCCTCTTCTCCCCTAGAACTAATGACCAGGCTTTTATCTTGCTGTAGTCTTTTTCATAAAGTCTATCTTCTGTAACACCCCAAATGAAACTAAATCCATTCACAATGGAGAGACTTTTTTTTTTTTTAAATAAATTCAAATGACAATGAAGCAGTGAAAGAACCCTGTAAAACTTAAGATTATTTTGTCACAGCTTTGCTCCTCGCAGTATTTTTTATTTCTTCAAGAGATTGAAATCAATAATAAACAAAATTAATACACCCAGAAAAGAGCAAAAGTCCTTTGCAAAACCTCATTGAAAATCTCTTTCAAAATTTCATTGATGAAGGAGGAGCAAGATGGGAGACCTCATAGCTTAGGAAATTGCAAATGGACTTTTGAGCACCCGGGTCATGGGCAAGTACTCTGCCCTGTTGGCAGTGACAGGATTGGTACCACACACACATGCCAGGGAAGCAATTAAGTTTCCCTTTTAGAAAACAGGCTTTCAAAGTATTAAGACCTTCAAAATACAGAAAATAAATCCCATTTTTGGAGGCTGTACTGGGAAACTAATTCCAAGTGTAACAATGCAATAATAGGTAGATATATGAGATAACTCAGTATTTTCTGTACTATACAAATATGCTCTACTGAGAAGCGAAACTCTCAAAAGAACCAACGCAAGATTCCCTGAATCATTCTACTAAAACATGCCTGGCTTTAACAAAATGCAGCTATTCTATACATTAAGGGGAACTGCAAAGCATAAAGAATCCAATCCTACCCCTGTGGGAGCGGGTGTGCAGAAACATGAAATCCAACCCTTTCATTTGGGTCAGTAAAGTTTTGCACATGGCAAGAAGAGAACTAAGTTGCCTGCAGGCACCCTGCTAAGAGTATAGCCAAGCTTGTCTGTGTATGCATGCGCATATGGTAGAGGAGGAAACGCAGACATCGCGGCAGATGGCCAGATGGCCTCATTTTAACATGTGGTGGTAGTATGGGGATTTGTTCCCCCTTCCCTCTTGGCTAGATCAGCAATTTTTATATAGCAATTATCCATACACAAATTCTACAGAAGTATTTCCTAGTGACATTTCACTTGGAATGACGATCAAAAGCATATGTTTTTGGAAAACCCACTTGCCTGGAAAGTCAGAGAGAAAACCGGTTTGTTTGCAACTCCATACAGCCACTTTCTGCAAGAAAAGAAACAGGACTGCGGTCAAGCCTGAGATTTCACTTAATCAGAAGAAGCCACACATTCCCAGTGGTTAGCAGTGAGACAGATATTCATTTAAAAACCTATAGTGTAATGAAGACAATCTATAATAAGATGAGCCATTAAAAAAACATTAAGCCAAATTCACACTTGCAGCAAGTAAAGTCAGCAGAGACACCACTAAAGGCACCAGCCCAGCTGGTCTACAAGGAAAATTAAGGTCAAGGGAGGCCGATGCTGACACTAAGTTATAAAATCACACAGGTGAACTACATTGTAGCAGCCATATGAAGTGATGCCAAAATTCAGGTTCCGAAAGTCAAGATTAGCAAAACCATCTGGACAAAAAGTCGGGTTTGTTTTCCAGCTGCTGGACTCGACCTCCATTTCAAACCCTTTCCAGGAAACTTCTCAGCTACCATAGCAGAAGACCCAAGCCTGTTTCATCTGAGGCAACATACAACAAGAATAACAAAACACACAAAGAGGGGGTTATGTTACAGATGCTCCCACTTCACCCCACAGCGCAGTCACCATTAGGGCAGCCTTCACGCCCACGCCAGACCTTGACCACCGAGCCAAGCCTCCCCAAGCCGACAGCAGACACCTCCCTTCATGGCCCGCGGGCAGCCAAGAGAGCAGCCGGGACCACGGCACTGGAAAGAGGCAGGAGCAGGCCCGGAGCAGCCGGAGCGGGAAGCGAGAGGCCTCGCCTCGCCTCGCCTCGCCAGCGCCAGCGCCAGCGCCAGCGCCACGCGGCCCCGCTCAGCGCCACCAGCCCGCGCACAGCGCCGGAGATCGCCCCGCCCACGCGGCAGCGCCGGCCCCGCCCTCCCGCCTTTCGCTTTCAGTTCGGCGGGGCGCCCGCCCCCCGCCCTGACTGATACGGCGGGGCACCACTGACCGCCCGGCGCAGCGACCAATGGCGGCCCGAGCGGCGCCGCGGCCCGCCGGGAGGCCCAGCCGGTGCGGCGGCGCCATGAAGGAGCCGGCGGCGGCCGAGGAGGAGGTGTTGCGGGACTATATGGCGTACTACGCGGCCCGAGGGGCGGAGGGGAAGCTGGCGGCCTGCGACGAGGCGGCCCTGAAGGCGAGGGCGCGGCGGCTGCTGGGCTCGCGGCGACGCGGCGCCCTGGACGTGTGCGGCGTGGCGGAGCGGTGCCGGCGGGCCCGCGGCCGGCGGGGCGGCCCCGTCCTGCGTGACCTGCTGAAGGCGCTGGAGGTGCTGGAGCTGCTCTGCATCAACCTGCTGCTCAGCCCGTGGCGCAAGGAGATCCGGTCGCTGAAGGTGGGCGGCGCCGCGGGGCCTGGGCGGGGGGCGCCGCCGGGCCGGGGAGGCCTCGGCCGGCCTGTGGGGTGGTGGCCGCGGAGCTCCGAGGCCTCTTCCCCGGGCCTGTGGCACAGGGGGCTCGGCGAGCCGGGGACAGCGTGAGGAGCCGCTTTCGAACGGCGTAGGGGTGCCCTGAGCGCTGCGGGGTGTTCGCTGGCCTTCGGCGGCCTTGGCCTCGCCGAGGCTGGGCCTGCAGGGGCCTTCCCAGGAGCGCTGAGCAGCTCAAGGGGCTGGAAACGGAGACAAGTTATCGTTAGCATTACAGACGTTATTATTATCAGTTGTTGTGAGTTAGTGGGGAAGTAAAAAGATACAGTGAAAGGCACAGATGGCCGTTACTCTGAGTTTTAACCTTTGCTTGCCCATAAGGAGGTGATGCTTTTTAGCCCTAGTGGTCCCTTTAGTTACAGTTTGATGCCAATGGCCGAGTGGGCCGGTATCTTGCTGGGCCGGTGATTTTGCCACCTGCCCAAGCTCTGGTGAGTGCAGCTGGTGCAGTGGGTAGGAAACCCCTCCCCTAAGAAGGAAATGCTGTTGCTGTTGCAAGGTGGAAGGTTACCCTGCTTCCCTAGAACATGTCTCATGGTCCGGAAGAGACAGCGGTCGTCAACGCATGCAAAACCTACTTGTATTTAAACAAAATACCTGAATACCCAAGATGCAAAGTTACTTCCCTTCCTACAGCAACGGGTGCTGGTGAGGAAAAGCCATTTCTTTCCTTCTTCCTGACCTTAGGTTCCATCTGTGGATTCTCAAACAGCTGTAGATTCTCCTCATTCATCTCCCTAAAACAGGGCAAAGCGTAAGATAACCAGGTCTACAGTTAATGGGCTTATCTTTTCATAACATGAGAATCCTATGCGTCGTTAAAATCAGCACCACTGTGGGTAATCCAAAGTGCAAGACAGCCTGCTGAAGGCCTGAAATAATTCGACTGCAAGGCACAAGTTGGACAGTCACCAGTATCTTGTGTACATACAGGTCTGATAAAAAGTTTCTTGTTATATGTGGAATACTTGTTCACGTGTCCTGCCTCTCACCTGCTCTGATGTCACCCCCCTGCATGCCTGCACTTTACTTCCCCTCCAGAAGAAACAGAAGCTGAGAAGTAAGACACTGTTGACAAATTTATCTGAGAATGGGCTGAGCCTTGGTCCTGCACTGTATTATGGCCTTTTAGGTTAATGGCCTTTTTTGAAGTCAGCTTTGTCCTCCCCCAAGCATGTGCTTCTGAGACTAATGCTTAGGACTCAGCCTTAGGAAGCAGGTCAGTAAGTCTCACTCTGGGCAGCCTGAAAATAAGGTATCCTAATTCTGGAGGTCTTGACTTTGCATTCCTGCCTCCATTCTGTTCTGACTTGCCTGGAGTTGGTTATGCTTATGTCAACATAATCTGTTCAATCACAGTGTTTCAGACAAAACCAAAAACTACTTCCAGTTTACAAACTAGGCCTCATGCCTGGGGTAGATGTTGAACGATTTAAGTTGTTACACAGCAACAGCATTTTATTCAAGCTGTATTTTGGCAGTGTTTCTGCCAGAATAGTCTCCCTTCAAAAAGATGCTTTCAAAGAAATGGCAGCTTAATTCAGGGGAAGTAGAGTTAAAGCAGGAGTCTGAAACATGCAAAATGTGACAGTCTTGTCACCAATTAAGAAATATGATTAGCACAGAGAGTGCATCATGTCTGTTTCTTTAGGAAAAGATTAGACCTCGGTGATTTATTCTAAGAATCTTCTTTTGTTTAAAATTTTCCGTTCTTCAGTCGAGCACATAAGATTTATTTCGGAGGTTCTGTAGTTTGACTAAAATTATTTTTTACTCTGTTTTGAATACTGATGCTTTTAGCCAGTATCTCAGCAGGTTTAAACTGGCGTAACTTAACTGAAATTAATGTGCTATAGCAAAGCTATAATGCTTGGGAGGCTGACAAAATAATGCAGTTAGAAAGGCCTCACTTTGATTCAAAATTCAGGCTTTTAGGAACATGTATTTAAAAAATTACTTACATCTTTTAAAAAAACTTTTTGATTTTTAGGAAATCTTTCATGCTTCCCCTCACCCCCACCCCCATCCCCCAGTGTTCATCTGTTTTACAATGTTGCATTCTGTTTCAGACATTCACCGGTAATTTTGTCTACTGTATTCAGTCTGTGCTCCCAGATGACATTGTAAAAACAGTACTGGAGAAAATAGGTTACATTGCAACAACAGCAACAGAGTTTTCACTTGTCAAAAAAAGAAACAACGAGGAAACAAAGCAGACTGCATTTGAAATGTTCCTGGCAAGAATTGAGTGTGAAACCATCCTTGAAATGACAAATGAAGAAAAACATAGCAATTTGGAGAAGACCTTACAGAAGCAAACACAAATGCACGGGCATCATGGAGATAACGACAAAGAGAATCAACCCCTGAGAGAAGATGCTGAAAATCTAGAAAATAAAGAAAACAGTGAGACATCTTTGTGCCTTGCTACTCAACAGAAGTCTTCAACTAATAGTGATATGTACTTTGAAACTGCTGAGGATCTCAAGATCAAAGATGACATGCCTCAGTTAGCAGTTGCTCAATCCACTAACAGGCTTCAGGAACACCAAAGGCAAGTCATTAACACTGTACATTTTCCAGGCAAATGCTCAGACAGCGAGGACTTCTTGATCAAATATAGTGACATTGTTATAGGACAAACACCTATTTTCAGTGAGACTCTTCCTCCAAAAGCTTTTGAAAAAAAGCCAAGAGTCAGTCTAAGTGAAGAATGTGTTTTGGCAGTCACTGCAGAGTCAACTGCAAATGAGATCAGGCCTGTGCCACTCTCACCAGGAGCAAGCGGTCCGCCAGCCTTTGCAATATTTGCTGACAGCTCTTGTGACAGCAAAAACACTTCGGTGTACAAAGCTCAGGTCATCCCTGAAGAATCAATTGAAGCAGAAATTAATGATGCCATAAATTGCATAGACCCAGACCCTACAGATGAACCCAATGAGCTGAAGTCTCTGCCATACAAGGACGTTGCATCTGTCCAAAACTGCAGTGTCCCTAGGGAGGAGGAAGATTGTGAGCTGCCTTTAACCTTCACAAAACTACAGATCGAGGACTCTCAGGAAGACCTTAGGTATCCAGTAGAGGAAACCGGCCAACCTGAGTCAGTATCATATGCAAGTACAAGTGACAGGCATGTAAAAGACCTTAATCACTCCAAAATAAAACATACATATCTGACTAACGCTCAGATGCAGAACACAGCAGCTGTACATACTGAGCCATCTTCAGATCTATGCTGTACTACTGGGAACATGGAGGATTCCACAACTGGTTCTGATAGCAAGAGACTATTAATGGATACTTCTAATGCACATACAGCATCTGAGTGCTTCAGACACATTAGAGAGCCCCCATACCTCACCTACATTCCACCACAAAGTATTGATGTTCGGTCTTCATGCATAAGAAGGACCAACACACAGGGCAGAAGGAACCTCTTGCAGCCTGAATGTGACTCTTCTGAATGTGGTGAAGTAAAGGTGGAAAACTGTAATTCGAAAGTAAATGAAATCCAGGAGCCTTATGTCATTATTGACAAAACTGACCAAGGAATGTTATGCCATCACCCTTGATTCTACCAGTGCTTTATTTGTAATCTGCCTGGGTTTTTTCCTCTCACTTGTGGCATTGATCATGTTTTCAAGGAGATAATTAGCTTTGTCAAAACTTTATAAAAACAAACAAAAAAAATCCGCCACCCATTTTGGACAGTAAAAAAAGGGAAGTAGTTGAACAAATTCTTAATGGCCCACTCTCATCTGGAACCTTGGGCACTGCAACCTCAGTGGTCGCCTTTCTAAAGCATCAGCAACATCTGTAAATTGGAATCCATTTAATTCATTACCCAGATTCCTTCTGGCTGTACTTAATGCCAGACAGGTTTCTTCCATTAAGCACACTTCTATACTGTTCTCCTTTTTTTGATTTGTTTTTGGGGGGTTTTGGTTGGGTTGTTTGGTTGGGTTTTTTCCTTTACAGACCTATTCCTGGAGTATTCTTTTGAGTATAACATGCTGTACAATGATAAAAACAGGTAAATGTTTCTAAGCTGGAAGACCCAACTTCATAGCTTACAAATGCTATACTAGCGCTTACTTCTGTTAACTCATTACATTCCTGTGAAGCTGTGCTCTGAGCTAATCTTGCTCTTGTTTTCAATTAAAAGTTAAGTTTAGGAAGTTTGATAATATTCCTTTAGGTTTAAAGAAGGAAATAGCCCTGTGAACACTTTTGGTTTTATAGAGGCAATAACCCATAACTGCAGATTTTATACCTGTCTTCACTTGTTACCAACATTTTTTGTGGCTACCACCACAAATTTCAAGAGAAGCACTGAGCATCATAATCATTCACTGCTACCAGATGAGCGACATCCAGCCACTGCTGCCATTTCTGTTACCCCTGTTCCTGCCACTTAAGTTTGCTCCAGCTTTGGAGTTCACTGGACTTTTCTGTAAGCCAGTTCAACTCGCTTCATGGTGGGGAAGAAACTGCCATTCTCTGCCATTTTAGAAGCAGGAAAAAAGTCAGATCAGAGAAGGGTCCTGGTGAGCACTGCAGAAGCCAGGCTAAGGAATACCCTGTAGGTGGGAGTGCTGTGTGAGCACTGTGCTGTGAAGGAAAGGGAGCAGGACTGATAGGTCGGATCAGCTGTAAGCTGGAGTCCCAGCACTGACAACCTCTGTCATACAGAGCATTTAATTAAATTTAGAAAAGCACACAGTCGCTGGTACTGTATTTCAGCACAGTCTTCATTGCTTCTTTATGCATTTGTTACCTAGAAAGACAGCCGAATACTGCTTCAACTAACTTTTCCAGTAGCACATCAATGCTAAGAATGTGTTGTCTTATGTATAGTTAAAATATTCGCTGAAATTAATTTGGTATATATTTTTTATAATTGTTTATAATAAACTTCCCCCCAAAATTCGAAGAGGAGCACATGGATTACACTAGAAAAACCTCAGGAGCTAAAATGTAAAGATCAGCTTTTTGTCATCACCTGATCTCAGCACTGTAGGGGGAGTAAAACTTTGACCAAGCTAACATGAAGTGACAGGACTGCCTTCAGCTGTACAAGAGGTTGGAGAAACAGATGTTATGAACATTATACTTCTGTACTGGTTCTGGCTAGGATTGAGATAAGTTTCTTAACAGCAACCTTCGCAGTGATGTGTTTGCAATTTGTAGCTAAAATTTTGAAAATAGGAGAGTGTTTTGGTTATTACTGAGCAGTGCTTGCACAGTGTCACAGATTTCTTTTTCTAAAAAAATTAGAAACCCCGGTTAGGAACTGGGAGAGGGCAGAGCTGGGACAGCTGACCTGAACTGGCTAAAGGGATATGCCATACATGCTCGGCAGTAAAACTGGGATGGCAGAAGGTTGGGGGTTTTGTCTGCCAAGGTAGCCACTGCTCAGAGATGGGCTGGGCACGGGTCTGCTTGTGGGAGGTGGTGAGTTACTGCCATTGCATCACTTGTTTGCCCCCACCCTCTTTCCTTCACTTACTAAACCTCTATCTCAACCCAAAAGTTAACTTGATTTTGCTCTTCTCCCCTGTCCTGCTGGGGAAGGGGGGGAGCAAGCAGCTGTGCAGGAGCTTGGCTGCTGGCTTGGTCAACCCACACTATCTCCTTACTCTTCTTTCAAGTACCCATCTGTTCTTCCTAACCATCTTGGTTTTATAAGCTATATTTTCCCCCTGTGGGGGTTATTAAAATTATGTGTTTTAAATCTTGTATTGTGTCAATTATTCAGGAACTCTGATTTAAAACTGCAAAAACCCTTTCCCGTCACAAATGAAGGTATCTCCTAAGCATTAAAGATGACCATGGGTACTACAGGATCCACATACCTAACATCCCACCTTCATCTTTACTGTAGCTGTACAAGGAAAAGTATTTAACAGCAATTTACATGTGAAAAACCACTACAAAAGGGAACTAGAGACCAGCACCTGAAAAGATACTACCTTGGGCATCAATGCCATGCTGCTGGCCTTCATTAAACTTGTTAACACCTAGGATGAGGAAACAGTTACTTAAGTCTTGTAAAAACTTCCCCTCATGGGCCTGTGCACTGTTTTTTCCATCTTCATGCTCCTTGGTGTACAGGAGACTTAAGTTCTTCACTTGGCCCATCTGAGCAGAGTTTTGGACCAGCATCTTCCATACCCAAGAGCTTATGCACAACCTCACATGAGGAAAAAAAAATTATTTAGAGGGTCTTCCAGAAGAGAGAAAGCATAGCTCTAACTTACTAATAGTACACCACTGCTCCACAAAGTCACGGGAACACTGGTGGAGAGAGTAGTGATGAACAGTGCCCACCAAACAGTTGAACTGCACAACATTTATTAAATACAAAATGGCCATGTTCTGAGGATCTACCTCCTGTTACCCTTTGAGTACCTGGATTGAGGAAGACTCTCCTCTTTATGGCAGATTGGCCAGGACTGGTAGTAAGTGTCCTATCTGCCTTTGTAGGGAGAGCTGCTATGCACTTAAGTCTTCTGGATGTTTTCACCTGAGTTTGCCATTGCTGCAAGAACACTTTTAACTTCTATTCCTGTACAAATGGTAAGGGTTTGAGGTCTTGTACTAGAAACTACTTTTGTATTTGCAGATTTATGGGGTCTCAAGAAACAACTGCTTTACAATTGAAGATGCCTGTGAAGAGACAGGATTTGAAAACCAGCTGAACTAAAAGTCATATTTAATGGGTCTTAGGCAGCAGTCCTTTGTGCAACTGCTTCCACATCAGTAAGGTAGAACCAGGTTTAAAATCCTAGTTTTAAATACAGTCAGACCTGAGAAGAGGGACAGACAAAAGGGGATATAAGATTTCTGACCCCATCTGCCAGTGCCCTCCTGTCCCTGTTGGCAATAATCACTGCACCTCTCCTTGGCTAATTAAAATAAGAGCAACCACTCAAGCAGCGCTGCTAGCCAGCGAGAAGGCTGCCTGGGCCCCTTTCTAAGGGGAGGTGGTTTGTGTTTGTAAAATGCGTGCCTATCCTCTGGTGAGCTGTCAACTTTAACCGTGCTACAGCTGGTCCTGATTGTCTATGAATTGAATGGGGATTTACTGACTGATGGGATGTCTTTCCATCGTAGAGGCACAAGGCCAATTCTGTTCACAAATTTATATGCTACACACAACCACTTTGAATGGCTCTGCTCTCCCAAGCCTTGGATTAGCGGAATTCTCTTTTGATCAGTGTAGGCACAGAGCTCAGGCAGGAGACCTGGTAGCTGGGTGATACACCACTCTCCCTGCAGGGTCTCTTACAATAGTCATTTTCCCCCCCCTTAACATTCATATCACACATCCACCCTCGCAGTGATGTAAGGTGCTCATGAAGCATAGTTTGGTTTTAGAACAAACTCTTTTGTTTTTAAAGCCAAGAATGAAAAAAATAATTTCAGTATTAAGACAAGGGGGAAAACCCCCCACACACAAAACCCCACACAAACACTAAATAAATTAAAATGTACAGTTTGCTTCAGAGTTATAAACAACAGTCTTAAAAACAGTTCGCCGAGACACAAACAAAGCGTACCTGAGAAGGACTGGCAAGGGACAAAGCGCTGATGAGGGTTATCATCATTCAGAGCTGTCTCAACGCACAAAGACAATTTGTGAAACACTGCTTCATTGTATTTTACCTGACTTGTACCTAAACACTGGGAGAATAACCACCAGTAACTCACCACCACAGTTAAAGGCCCCACCCACTGGTAATTAACTAGTACAGCTCTAAGTGAGATAGCCAATTAAATCCTACAAGGCTCCTTTTCACAGCATTAAATGGTAAAAAAAATGAAATTAGGATTGGGAATGAATATAGGAACATCTGCGGAGCAGCATACTCACAGTAGAAGTCCTAACACCTCAATTCCACTTGTAGTACATGCGAGGAAGGAATGTATTACTTACTAAACAGAGGGCTCGAGGACGGATCAGAGTATTCAACTCTAAGCCTTCCAGCATAAAAATAAATAAAAGTCAAGTAGTATGTATGCCATAGGTAACAAACAGAGCTCCTCTATTCCATCACTCTCTTTCTTGAACCTCTGTATGTGTTCAGACAGAGATCACTCTTGTAGGTGTACACAGAATGCTTAGCAAAATGGTGCCCTGGTCCTGATACAGCACAAATATCACATGCCAGCCTCTTAAAAAAAAATAATACATGATCAATGAAAAAACTGATCTGGAGTAGACAGAAGACTACATTTCACTTACATAAGAATCTACCAACTGCTAGGTTTTGTCCTGAAACTACACTTTTCAAAAAAAGCTCACAACTTTCTGTCAGCCCTTTCAAATGCTGGAGGGGATAAAAACCACCACCGTAATTCTCACTTTATCCTGCTTTAGAAATGCACAATGTTTACTTAAACCTCCATACACTACAGGAAGGACTGGATTCTCCAAGTCAGGAAACAGGACAGTAACTTACCAGGAAAGCCATTACGCAGGAGAGGGACAAGAGACCTTTAAGTCTGAATCTGAATGGCAGAATAGCCAGCACTTCCTACAGTCTCTGCAGGAAGAAGTGCACTGAAGGGAGATGCTGGCCTATTTCCTGGTGTTGGCAGTATTGTGCGCTAATTACACTGGTGAAAACAATTTTCAAGGTTTTCTAAGACCTACAGTTTTGGGCAGTCACTTGTAAAGTGTTTAATCAAACATGAAAGATCCCTTAAACATGCTTCCCCTTGCTAGAAGAAAGTACACAAAAAGCCAGGCTAACAGAACGCAAGTATTAAATGTTCTAGTTTTTGCCAGTGTCTCTGTCTTACTTCAAGTCATTTTATATGCTGCTCCCAGATGTTACAGATTTGCTAAGACACCTTGACTAGGACAAAGTAAATACCAAAGTCGGGAGAAGACATCATCTATTCAGACTAACTATGTAATAAAGGCAATACAGAAGGATATAATCACTTTTCACACATACTGCAATTTAGATGTGGAACTCATTGTGATGAAAGTAATTAAACCCCACAACTTTTACTCATCTCATGTATTCCTACAATATACTCCAGAACAGCCAAAATGCATGCAATTACCTATGGTTTAGTCTACAAGTGTAGGCTACATCCCACTTATCAACCAAACCTTAAAAGCCAAGAGAAGTGGCAGCCTGTTTGTATTACCCATTCCACTGGTACTGAAGTTCACTCTGCCTACAGAAATGAGTCATTTCTATGGTATTTTGCAACTTGCTACCCAATCACTGCTTCTCAGACAGTCGTAAAAGAAACAAAATATATAAGACTAATGCTGATTGCCCTTTTTTCCCCCCCTCCCTTCATCAACAGATTTCAAGAAACAAAACCAAATAAATTCCAGACGTAAAAACAGCTATTTATGGTTACTGCAGTATTTTTATCTACACATCTATAACAGACCACAAACATGTTACATTTATGACACATAAACCAAACAGGTTGCTTGTTTGTTCCCAGTTTTCATTAAATACCCCAACCTTCCTGAATATGAAAATCTATACATGTAAATTAATAGCTAGCAAAACATAAAACACATGTTCTCTGTAGACATCACATTTAATTTTTAATAAATAAGTTATATAAATTATTCCTTTATATTCCATTATAATTATGACTATGTATACCCACCATCCAAACTACTCTTTTGATATAATAAAAAGGGGGGGGGAGGGGGGAAGTCTGACCAAAATGCATAAATTTCTATCAAAAGCTGAAAGATAACAGTGCCAGTCTTTGTACTGTAAGATTCTCTGTACAAAACAATTCAGTGATATTTTCTGGACTGTGTGCAAAATATATATCCTTTGCTTCTACAACCCATAATGAAGTTAGTATTAAGAACAAACTGCAGATGACCGAACTTCAAATGTATAGAACTATTTCCAAAGGAATAGTTCTTTTGGTCTCTTCCAGAAGAAAAAAATTTGCAAGTTTAAGAGAAGGTTTCAAGAATGACTACTATCCCCCTACAAATACGCTTCAGTAAAAAAGATAATTACTTAACATGCAAAAATCTTATTTTTAAGCTAGAATTCTAAAGATTTACAACAGAACAATAGAATGCCAATACTGGGTTCACAAGCTTTGGTGTGCTAATTTAGTACTTCACTAGGAAATGCTCTGCCAGTGCACTCATTGATCATTATTAAGTTGTACTGATTTGGCCAGGGAGGGGGGAAATCCCACCAGATGGAAATAACAAGAAATTAACTGCATTTCCTGATTTGGAAAACAGTGCAGTCATTTCAATACTACAGTTTTTAGGCACAAAACCAGCTACCGCTAAACTACAAAATAAAAGCAGTGAAGCAATCTCCAAAACGAATGTCATCTGATATTGTCCAAAATCAGGTGGAACACGGAAAAGCCAAGTAACTGAAAATTTATATTCTCCAACAAGTTACAGACAAATGTCTGTAATAAGTGATCAATACTAACTGAAGCCTTGGACGTTAGCCATTTTTAGAAGTGTTCCCTACATTGCTATGACAGATGCTCTATATTAATAGAATTGTGTTTTAAAGCACTGTTAACCTTGCTTGCTCTAGTTAAACCAACCAAAACTACTGTGGAAAAAAAAACTGTATACTGTACTTCAGGAATCATTCCTTTCAAATTGAACAGCAAAAGTAACATGAAAACCGTCAGAACTGCTGCATTAAAAGGATTATCCTGAAGACAACACTCGGAGGGTAAAGCAGAAATTAAGGGCAACTCAACACTTCAGCTTAAACAAGTGCAAGAATGTAATCTATACTCCTCAAGTACCTGTAAGTCACAATAAACTGATCCAAGATATAAACCCAAAGACCATCTGCATTTTTCTTTATAAAAAAAAAAGGTACGAAAGAAGAATCCAAAACAGTTAAGAAATCAATCGATTCTAGAATTTTTTATAACCATTTAAAAGGAACAACAAATACAGTTCTGTGTACCCTGTGTTTTCACTAGTCCTCAACTCGGCCGTAGCAAGGCTAGTGATTTCATGAACACCAGAGAGAAATAAGCCCTTTTAAAAATGGGGCTTAAAAAAAAAAAGCCTCAGAGCCGTCCTGCGATCACTTCTGAAAACTGTTACTCTTTTTGCCACTGAATTTGGTGGGAGTATACTAGTGCATTTATCTTCAAAACTAGAGCTGTATTGTGATGTCATGTAAAGCAGAAGAAACTTAGTGAATTCAATGAAATTGTACTAGTGTAGGCAGGATTAGAGCAAGACCTCCTATTTCAACCTGGTAAGACCTGTTTTAACAAAGCTACTTCAACTTAATGCACTTCACTTGCTTCCTCTAATAATAAAAAAGGACACCCCACCTCTTGTATGGAACTCTTTCTTTCAAATTACAAAAATAGGGAAATTTGGGGGGAAAAAAGGAAGAAACTTGGGTTACTTATAGAAAAGCAGCAGTGAAGTGGGAAATGGGAGAAATAGCCGCATTTTAGCTGAATAGAATTGACACAGTAAAGCTGATGGAGAACCTGAAAACATGAAAGGGAGTTGGCTTATAGTCTGTTTACGACTTGTATCTCAACGTTTCATAGCAGTAAGTCCACAACTTTCTACACAACATAATTCAAAAGCGAAACCCATTATATCTAGAAATATTAAAGATACCCAAAATTGCCCCCAAACCAGACTTAATAAACATGTTTTTTTAAATAAAACAGCTCAGACTTCTATAAATGGCGTTGCATATTATATGGGTTTAGTATTTGGTCCCGGTTTTCTTCATACTTTTCTAGCATTTTCTGCATGTCATGGTCAGCTCCGATAACCTTGAAAAGAAGAACATGAACATTAGAAATGACTGACACCATAAAACACGGTTGCTTTTGAGCAAAATAGAACAGGGCTACCACTGAAGCCAAAGTGATACACTCCTAGAGACCTGTTCAGTTAGCCTCCTGTTCAGAATCTGGCATTCATGGAAAAGCGACATGCCTTATCCTGTAAACAATCACAGTGAACAGACCCTCAAATTCCACCAAAGAGATGCAAGACCAGACTTTTATGCTATGCGTTATGGATAGCTGTAAACATTTTTCTGAGGTTTTCATTCTCCAAAGGTTATTAGAAAAGCAAATTTACTCTTACCACTAAGTAACACTCTTAGTATTTGAAGAGTGCAATCCTCCATATGCGTAATTGGTTATAACTAAAATAATACTCACAAGCACTGGGCAGGAAACTTCAAACAGTGTATGTTTAATAAGCCACTCTTCGTAGAGCTGATGAATAGCTTCTAAATATTCCTAGAAAAGAGGTGTTCAAATAACACATATGCCCAGGGATGAAATACACATTGCAATTTTTATACATTTGGTAAGCAGTCAAGAACTACATATAAAAGCCAGCATCAGGTACTTCCACTAACAAAAATAAAAACCATCAGAAGGTTTCTAAGAAAAATTAATTCCCAGTATAAGGTTTTACTCCATGAAGAACCTCAAAGACATGGCTTGCAGGAGCCCAGGGCTCTCAGCTCCTTTTAAGACCAAGAACCATGTTTCTCTCCCATAGGTGTAACGGGGTTTTACAGAGAAAAATACAACAAAGAGAAGGGAGGACAAAAAGGGCAAGACTGCAAAGAATATGTATTGAATGCTCTTTCTGTGTCAACACATTTTCCTAAAATTCCCAGTTCACTTTCTCCTAACTCTGACTCACTTTCCTCTAAAAGCACTTGTGCCTGTCATCAGTTATTAGGGGTTTTTTTCATGGAGACCACTTAAAATTTGTCATTCATAATTGCTCCTCCCCACCCCTCGGTGGAGCTGTGAAGTAACACAATGTCTCTTCAAATCCATTACAGCAAGGATTTACTTTCCAAGGCAGAATTTCACATGGCCCAAAATGTACTGCCTTGCATGTAACTTCAACTGTCAATTGCTTCTACTGAACTGCCCAAAACTAGAGATACCTTGGGAGTATACACTATGGTTTCCGAAACTACATTTATTTCTGGTTAGGCTTTCTTTAGGAGAAAACCTGTTTAATGAAAGGCCATTCTGCCAACTGACACAGGTTATTCAATTGCTACAGGTAATTTTTAAGCAGATTCCCACGCTAACAATTTTCAACAAGTTGCTTCTTTTCAGACACAAGCAGAGACAACTTTTCACACATAAACATCCTGGGAATAGCAGACAACAGAAAGCACCCACATAAATCTTCAGCACCTGCATGCTGCGTGCTTTTCTATCATTAAAGGGCATAAAGGCAATTGCTTTTTGACACTTTAGAAAGGATTAACAGTAGATTAATACCGCACCTAAACAGTCAGCTACAGTACACTGATTACTAAAACGTAACACTTGGGAAAGTCAGGGTGCGTGATAGATCACTTTTTTACAATAAATCAAAATCAAATATTGAAGTTTTTAGTTTGCAGTGGAAACAACTGACCACATTTTGGCAATGCACTCAGGATATGATTTTAGTATTCTAGACTGGAATAATTATGTTTTTAAAGCTCATTGTAACCACAGATATTGAAAGAACTCCTTACCAGAGGAATGATCTTTTCCTCTTCTCTGCATCTTCTCTTTAACCTCTCATAACAAACTTCAGGAGAAGTCTGCAGGTAAACTGTCATGACAAAAATTATAATAGTTATGTTCAAGGATCAGCTTTAAAAGCAAAGAAAAAATTTAGTTCACAAACCATAGGAGGAAAGAATCCTGACTTGGGTACCACCACTGAACCTCCCCTTTGGCATTACTGTTAATCCATGAGCCATCCACAAATTAATGCTGTCTGATGCTACACATTGCAGCCACTATTATATTGAATAATATGATTATTTATGACCCAAGGAACATTTTTTCTCCCAGTAAGGAACCCACCCACAAACATGCCCCTCCAGATGCCATCAGAATTTTACCTATCAAATCAACAGAAACATCAGTGTTGCTCTGGATCCAGTCAAACCACTCAGTCAGCACAACATAATCCACCTCTGGCATTTTTCCGCTGAATAAACATAAAAGTTACCACTCACTGAAAAGCATGCACAGATCAATCATAAACTTTTTTTTTTTTTACCCGACTAGAATTACTCCCAATTTACTCCAGCATATGTGAAATAAAAACAAGACCAATATTATGCCCGCCCAAACTGAAGGCCTCCTAAAGCATTGTTTACACAACAGAAAGACCAAATCTTTCTTCTTTTTGTTAAATAAGCACTAACACAAAGTTCCTATTATTAACAGTTACAAACATTAATTATTTTTCCCACTACAGTTAAGAAATAATTACTTGGTGACTAACAAGAAAAATATTACCATGTTGACATTTATACAGTAACAACAAATTACTGTCAATGGTATTTATTGCTCAAGTTCTTTATATCAGAATCATTTCACATCTATCTGGACTCTACTACAGCGCGTGTCACCAGAAAGGCTTGATTTACTATGCAGCACTGATAATTCCTTACAGAAGCCATAGTAAAGAGCAGTGAAAAAATGATGACACCGTGTAAATAAAATTTACTGCCACTGCAAGAAATATTTGTGGAAAGAGCAGTGAAATATTCAATATGCTTAATTTGAACTCTGTATTCAGAGCGCACAGACAATATCAGAAACAATTGTCCCAAAGTTATCTCAGTAAGAATAATAAAATATCAAACGACTCATGTAGACTCATGTCTACAGAGCCCATATTAAGAAGCATATGTTATGCTTTTACTAGTATCAAAATTTCCACTTATTACCATATTCCTAAATATAAAATATTACTAGTTTTACATTAGTCTTTCTTCAAAACTGGTAATAATAACACATACTCCACACTCTTTCCTGAATGCGTCTGCAAGATAAATTCACGAAAAAGAGATAGGATTGAGAGGCTCCTGTCCTCTCCACCTGAATGATTAAGACCAGTTGCAACATTTTAAATAGTGCTGAACAAAAAAGATTCCACAGATTTCTAAACCATTCTTCTGGCAACGTGCTTTGATCACTGGCAAAACTCAGTAAAGATAATCCAGAAAGATATTTCCACCTAAGTATGCAAGAAAGCAAAACCCATATTCATACTACCTCCCTTCTTTATCTGCCATCCAGCTGAATATCTTGCCTCCCAAAGCACCCAAAACATGGGATAATTCACTGTTATTCTTCTAATACATCAGTCGTGTATGTTTCTGGGCAGCAGGCATATACATAAGCCAAATACTAATTCTGCTACTCTTCTCCAAGACGTATCATCAAAAGGAATTAGAATTAAGAAAAAGCCCCGCTATTCTTACCCTAAAAGACAGGTAAGTGCAGGTCAATTCTGCACTGACCTGCCCTGCAGTCACCATGCTTTTGCCTTCCCTCTGCCAGTGGAGTCCCCTGCATAATCATAGAACCACAGAATGGTTTGGGTTGGACGGGACCTTAAAGACCATCTAGTTCCAGCCCCCCCACCACGGGCAGGGACACCTTCCACTGGAGCAGGTTGCTCAAAGCCCCATCCAGCCTGGCCTTGGACACTGCCAGGGACGGGGCATCCACAGCTCCTCCGGGCAGCCTCTTCCAGTGTCTCACCACCCTCACAGTGAAGGATTTCTCCCAACATCCTGTGAGGATTCTGGGTCAGGCTCAAGATCCATAAAGCTACAAGTAACAAAAAAGGTACAGAAGGGTGTTTTCATTTCCAAAGTTGGCAGACTTTCGACTCCTACCAAGTAAGTTTTTACTGCAAAAGTTAAACATCACAGGAACGAGCTATGAATAACTAACTACAAATTCAAATGGCACAAAGTGAATTGCTAGTGCTTACCCTATAACGTACCATGCATACTCACGTGCACATTTAAAATTCTTCTACAGTTTTACACCTAATATAAGTGTGCCTTTCAGTGCTAAACTCAGACGTGCAATCGCAGTAAGAACTTGGACACCCATGCATATCTCTGCATGCTGGAGACTCACAGCAATTGCTTACAATTTAAGCCTTCCTTCACCATCGTAAATCTTACTCTTACTTCTCTCTCTGGGAAAAAGCCTGCAAAGCCAAAACACAAATACTGAGTAACACTGGGTCAAAGAAGAGCTGGTATTCCTGATATTGCCACAGCTCTTCATCCCTTGCTTCAACTCATCGTTCTCCTAAAGGAGAAGAGCTTGTCTAGACTAGAAGTAACAAGTGATTCTTCTCAATCTTTAAGACTGGGACCCTAAGCAATACCTTCTCTTACAGAAAAGCAAGCAGAAAATAAGCTCTGCTCTTTGTAGCATGCTTTCCCCATTCAGTCTGAATCTTACGTTGAATTTTAAAAGTTCTATTTCATTTTTACATACTTTTAATGGGAATCTGCCTTCCACACAGCTATGTAACAACCCCTTTGCTGAACATACCTGTTGAACAGCTTGAGCGTGAGGAGGTTTTTTTAGTAACATTTCAGCAAAATTTAGAGATGTATCAGGTCAGTTTTGTTTTCTAGACCTTCCATCAAACAGACATAATTTAATTTCTACAATGGACAACCTCACCAGTGTTCTCTGCATGATTTCTGCATGTTGACTAACCTACACAAGAATTAGGATCACTCCCCGACAGAGACAGAAGATTCCTTCTAGGAAATAGTAACAAGGAAAGAAAAAGCTTCCAGAGGATACAAAGGAATTTTCCTTTGCAAAGTCGGTTTAGTTACAGAATGATTTTTGAAATTTTCATGCAGCAGTTGAACTTAAAAAAACACTGCATGGGAAGCAATTGTTCTAAGGCTTTCCACTGCCACAGGGCACTATTATCCTGATACAGAAAAGCATCAAGTGTAAAGATTCTCTTTCTTCCTCTGATGGCTAAGACACCATCTTCAAATTTTTAGCCCTTAATGTATCCATAGCCTTTTTATATCTAATTATTCCTTTGTTATTACAGTCTTCCAGCTTCAGTAACTCCTATTTTTTGTGTTTGCACCCAGTGTGCCCATAGGTGACAAGTGTATTCTCCCAACTTTCCTATACATATGTCAAGCTGGTTTTGTCTCTCTAAACAGGCTTTCAATTCTTTTGATCGTGCCAGTATCTCAGCTTCACGCCTGTTTCAATTTTATTTCACAGATCATGAACAAGCAGTTAGAAGTGTAAAAAGTAATTTTAAAAAGCTCTCATAAAAGCTGTGTACAAAAGCACCAATATTTCCATCTCCCTCCTGGAAGCCCTTTGCCAGATACTTCCAAGAGTCACTCACTCTTCTCTGGGCTACGCAAAACTAGTGTTACTTTGCAATCAATTTTTATTGATCTATAAATATTGTAAAAGATATATATATTTCTGCTTTTCAACTTACAATCTTTCATCTTACAGTTGAACTGTCGTCAGTTCAATGGAATGACGGAATTTATTAGCATACTCTCACCCTTTGTACCAAAGCATCAATCCAAAGGCTGAACCAACACGAGTAGTGTCCTTCTAGCGTGACACATCCCCTGTCAATATCTCCCTTCAACGAGATTTGCTATCACATTACACCACCAGCTTCTGCACTTATGAACCATCATGCACAAAAGTCTCCCAAAACCTGCTTGATAAATACATGACTTCAGATCGATGCAGAATGCCTTTGTTCAAGGGGGCCGGGGAGGGCGGGGTGGAACATTACAAAACACAATTACTAGATTAGTCTAACATGATGTGTTGTTGGTCGCTGACTTTACATTTTTTTTCAAAGCTTTAATTACTTTCTTTCATCATTTGTCCTGAAGCTGTGCCTGCGGTTACTAAGATGACTTTCCCTACCCCCTAATAACAGGCTCTGCAGTAAAGTCACAGGGGTACTGCCTCTATGTTACAGGTCTTTCTCCTACTGTGAGAATTCACGGGCTTTCAGAACTCTGAAACGGACTTCATTTCCACTGTTACTACTATTTCCATACTCCAATAATCATCCTGTCTTTTCTTATATGCAGTTCTCCTTCCTCTACACAGAAGTAAGCATTCATTTTTGAGACAAGTCTAGATGATCTTTAAAGAACTACAACACACGGAATAGGGTGGTGATCAAACTACACGGAGCAAAGCTATAGAACTGCTTGCCATGGGATGTCCTGGAAACTAAAGGTTTACACAAGCTTAGCGGAAAACCAGACAGGTTCATGGAAAAGAAATTCCCTGTGGGTTACTAAATACGGAAAAAACACTGCTGAGTAAGGAATTCCCTAAACTAAGTTACTGGATGTTCTCAGAAATTATCATAAATGCTTACCCCGTTCTGACACTCTTTTCAGGTACTTTTAGCCACCACTGGACACAGGATATGAGGGAGGAAGGACAGCTTTACTTATTTTGTTAATGTGACTCCAAATGGCTATATTCATGTATCCCAAATCTTTCCTTGTTTTATTTATAATCCTTTTACACACCTTCTATCTTGGTTTGCTATTGGTAGCATCAGCTGGCTTTTAGCTTGCTGTAACAGAACACAGCAAATGCCTTCTGTCCAATATTAAAAAGGGCTGAGGCCACGAAACATCTTAGATATCCTTAAAAATGTTATTACAGAATTAATACATAGAGTTGACACAAGCAGACTTAGTCTTATAGCAACAAAGTTCTCAGCCTTTGTAGCAAAAGCACTTTGTCTACAATGAAAAGAAAAAAGTAATTAAAAACAAGACACATTCCAGTACGTTTCCATTGTATACAGACTGGGATAAATAATGTCTTTTTCTGTTTGCCTCGCATCTTACTCTGTCTCTCTCAACTTTCAAAGCAGTTCCAATGACAGGCTAGCAGCTGATGTAGCATGGATGCCATCTCGTGGCATGCAGCCATTCTCCCTGCAGACAGGGGGAAGAAACTGGTTTTGTCCCTTAAGATCACTGAAAAATCCATTGAAAACACAATCTGTTGTATACACTTCTCAGCAGAAGCTCAGCATTCGAAACAAAAAAAAACCCACCAAAAATAAACACACAAAAAAATCAGTACAGGTTACTGCCCTATTTTAGTTAGTATGAGATGGGCAAGTTATACATCGGCCAGGTAATAAATGCTTTTCCTATTCCAGGCCACAGTCTTATGCTCCAGAGTCAAATAACTTGTGTTCGGCCCAACTGCTCTTCCTCTGGCCCAAGCACACCTTGGGGTGGGGACCTGATTCAGAAAGTGACATTTAGAGACAAACAGCTCTTGTTCTTTCCTTACTCACTAGCCTGCCAAGGTTTAAAGTCTATTTTGATCCTACGAATCCTGTTTCTGAGCAACAGCATGTGAACTCAAGTTCCTGCTTGCAAGAAAAGCCAATCCTGGATGCTAGGTTGGGTAATGCTATCTAGTTCTCTCCCTCCTACAGCGTTAATCTTTATATCCTCCTGGTTCTTCACCTGTTCAGTACATGTTTGCTTTGATTCAAGCACAACTTTTGTATTCAGCTGGAGAGCAGATAAATTCAGTAAATGGTGTTCTAAATAATAAGATGTTCTAAATACACACGAGCACTTCTGAAACAGGCTCTCACCTGGCCCATTGTCCTACAGGTTTTATACTACCAGTGGGTGGCACGTCCCATAAAAATACACTGCCACTCCAACACAGAACTGACAGACTTCACAGACCACTTAGATTCAAATTAACAAAGAAATCATCAATCAATTAGATATATTTTTTAATCTAATGAAGCCAAGAAAGTAAAAAACCATATACCATACCTTCGATACAAATTTTCCACAAAAATGTATTTTGCACTGTGAATTGATCGCTCCATCATTCTTATGGGGGAAACCTACAAAAGACAATCTACATTTTTCAGCCTGTTTGCCTCTTTTCAAGCTCATATTGTATACCATGTCCTTTACATTATGAAATATTTAAGATCTGGAAGAACTGAGTATTGTTGTGATAAACTTACTGGAAGGGTGGGAACCACAAAAAGCAAGTATTCCTAATCTTGCTTATGGTCACCACGTTATTAAAGGCCTACAGAACTAATTTGTTACTCATACACAGGTTTCAAAAGTAACTGCAGAAGCATTCCGCTGAGCAGCTGAAGTTAACTAGGGGCACAAAAATGCAGCAATCCACTTAGGATTTGCAGAGCTACAGGAACTATTGCCACCTGAATTGTTGCCACCTTCAGGTGTTACTGCATCAACAGCACAGGTCTAACATCAGAAAAACTGTAACAAGAAAACAGCACTTTTAAAAAAAAAAGTAATTACGACCTACAAAGCACCAGCCTTAGCCAGACGTGCATGTGCTCAAACAGCACCTCATTTTGGAGAAGAGAGATTCTCTTGACGCAATCTGGCCCCTGCAGAACAAGGCAATCCTGGTAGAGCTCTTTCCAACCAGGTATTCATTATGCATGTTAATGACCACAGAAGCAACAATTGCTCCAGCAAGGCTCAAATGGCAAGGACAGCAAAGCCCAGCCTGAAATGCAGCATGATCCTTACGAATTTTTGAATGATTTTTTTCTGCAAGAGGATGAAGTCTCTATTGTCTTGGAAAAACACCTCTTCCAAAAAGCTAACAATTATATGCACAGTATCACTATCATATGTGGTACTCCCAAAAGTCTGCCCTGACACAGGCTCAGAAAATACAATGCAAGAGCAATCAAGATACAAGCGTGCCACCTAAGATCAGGTCTTGGAATCAGGAAATAGAAGATTTAGCATAGGAAGTAATTTAAGGTGTTTGAAGGAAAGAGAAACGAAGAGGTCTTGTTAAAAGGTAGTGTATGTGAAGTAATACAGGGAAAAAAGAATAGAAAGATGCAAACCATCTAAAAAAAGAACAACAGAAAATTTTAACGCAAGTATTTTGGCTAAACACAAGAAGCAATAGCTAAATTTATGCTAGACAGCATGAAGCAGTAGAACGAATACTAACATGACCTTCAAAATTACTTGATAGTTGCCAAAGATTTGAAATAGCTAAATTTATATAGACACTAATTACATCCAAGTCACTGACGTGTGATGATGGCAAGTCTAGCTCGTAAGGGTGGTACAAGAAAAGCAGTAGTAGTTTGGGGAAGCAGAAGTTTGAGCAGGTAGGAGTCAGATATTTCACCCCTGGGGCACCATGCTGAGCATATAAACAGCATCTTTGCACCATAAAAATTCAAATCCACTGCAGAAACAAAAAAAAACCCAAACCAAAAAAAAACCTGCAAACAGCATCTTAACTTTTGGATACAAGGTTTAAAAGATTCATTACTCATAACAGCATCTAATTTTTTAAAAATTAAAAATATATTCATTTACCATTGGTCTGGTATGCTGCTCCAGCATGGTAAGCTGTATGTAGGTCTGTAACGTTATCCCCCATCTTGATGCATCTTGGTACATTAAGCCCTGGGGTCAGAGATGGAAGCAAGAGAAAAAGATGTTTTCATTAGGTCAAACAGCAAAAAAAAAGTGAAGTTGGGTATTTAGTAAGCTTTAGCACAACAACAGAATTTCTAAACAAAGTGCACTAAAACGGCTGACAGCAGGTCTGACAAGAATTAAGTGATCATTTGCTCTCCACAATGCACAGAAGAATTACAGTCCTGGTCCATAGAGTCACTAAGTAGGGCACGTGGAACGCTCGCTGAAGTCAACAGAAATTAGTTACCTGGAACGGTCAGGACCAAGGCACAGCTCATTTAAGACAGTTCAAATATGTTTACTAATTAAAAAATACTTTCTGCTACTCTACTATTGTGCGCTGACATATAACCAGTCCATACAGAAACGCATATATGGTTCCAGTAAGTATGGTCTGGGCCTCAGAAAATCTGTCTTTTAACACAGACAACTGTTCTTCCCAAAGGATCCTCCAAGCAGTTGTCAGATTTTCTACTCTAATCCGATTGCTGCAGTTACACACACACATATATTTACAAGCAACAGTCTATCCTGCAGAGCAGAGAAAATATCTGACTCGGAATAAAACATCATTCAGTGTCTGTTTGCTGAGGTGACAAGCTTTAAGTCAGCAGCATGGCTTCAGTCCACAGACCTGACCTCCTCTTTTTCTCCCTGCCCAAGATCAGAATGAGAAAGTGTTCTGAAGTGCACAGAATGCTGTGACGATGTGAGACACAGCCAGCATGCCCCACCCCTCTACTAATAAGAAAAAAGTAAAGCATCAGCAACTCCTAGTAGGGAGAATTTACTTTTTCAGAGGATCTGCGCTAGCAGTGATGGTATCAAACACACGTTTGGGCACGTGTGGTTTGGGGTGTATCCACACCACTGTGCTGACTCAAGTTCCACGCGAGCTTGAGCGTAGATACACATCTTAGCCCGCAATACGATTTTTGCTATGGAGCTGATCATACAAGCAGGGAAGACTGGCATCAGAAACCACTCCAACCACCCCAGCAAAAGCCTATCTGCAGATGTAGGCAAGCACCCTGACTGCTGTCTGCAAGCACAGCTGTGACAAAGTGACATACTCGTGGGAAAGGGTTCCAAGAAACAATGACTGCCCAAAAAACAAGAGAAGCTGTCCACACCTCACAGGACTGAATTTTCCTTATCTTCAGCAGTCAAACAATACTAACCGATCAGATCCAGCCCTCACTTTCTGAGCGGTGTTCTTCCCTTCTTTGAAATAGGCATAAGCAGATTTAGAAACATCTGTCACACTCAGGGCTTACCTTCCTGAGAATTTCTTCTAGCTCACACCAAATAAAAGACCCAGTCCTTGTCAAAACCACATCTGATATGCAATGTTTCTACTATACGCATGTCTTAATCACAGTAAAAGATCTTTTGCATCATAGAGCTTTATTTTTTGCTGTATGAGATTATGACCACACCTTTTGTAACAGTTTTGCTGATCAGTGAGAAGTCCTTGTGCATGTCTTTCTAAAAGAACAGTGATTGCAATTGCAGAAATAATTTCTGCCACTTACCAGGATATTGTGACCATGAACATTCCTCCACTTAGTGACAGGTTCTGTCAAAACCTTGGTAAAAAGAATGACTCCATGTTAAACATGTTTTATATTCAAAATAATTAATTTGACCTTACAAGTCTACAACTATAAAAGTATTACTATCTGGTGCACACAAAAGCAACTGCTCACTGAAGTTTGATCTTGATTTTGTTTAACATACAGCAAGCCTGACCTTCCCCTTATCTTGTTCTAACCAATATGAAATTAAATATCATTCCAGTCTAAGAAATCTCCAGAAACCACTCTTAACAGATTTTTCATTTTTTAAAAAAAGCCATCCATTTACTGGGCTCTCAGTTACATGACATCAGTATTTTTACATGATTACTGCTTTGTCTTTACTCTGCATATTACAAGACACATCTAAGATTTAAGTGACATGAAACAGCAAACAAGCATGCCCAAACATGCCCAAGCCATGTGGGCTGCTGTTACTTTACAGTTTTTTCTGATATTTTGGCATCTAGTACTGTATTACACATCTTCTAAATTCCTCTTCTTCAATTTGAAGGTAAAGAGTTGGGGGAGGGGGAGGTGCACCCCTGGGGCACACAAGATGAGCAATGGCTTAACGATGTAGATGAAAAAATGTAAAAGAAATGTATATCGAGTACCTCAATGGTGCTAGTCTGTGCAAAATAATCCAGGCATGTTGTTTTTCCACTTGCAATGTTCCCTTCAATGCATATCTGATGAAAAACAGCATCACCTTTAAAAAACGTGCTATCACATAGTTGTAAACAGCATGCATAAAAAATATACTCTTCCCATATCAAGCATACTATTTCCTTAGAATATAAAAACATTATTTTGTAGGAAGACATCAGGGATCGGTTTGGATTCTGTGACTCCCCGCAGACCACCGCACTTTCTCTCCCTGACACACAGGTACCAAATGTCTCTCCACCCGGCCTGGGGCAGCCTTTACCTTCTGGGACCCCAGCTGCTGCCCCTGCTCCCAGCTTGTCACCCCCTTCCCACGGCTCCCCGGAATTTCAGAGGGTCACCTGCTGGGCTGCTGCTCCCCACACCATCTGCCACAGCTCACTGCAGAGGCTACAGCTGAACTTTCAACTTAAAATAAACGCCAGCTGAAGTAATAACTTTGCTATCCATAAACAGATAGCTTACGATTCATTACATTTTCAGAAACCTGCACTATTAAAATAAACTAAGATTATGTTTTTTCAGCTGTCTTAAATAATTTTTAGTTTAAAGTAATGAGATTCCAAACACAAAAAAACCCTCAAGCTTCACAGGCAGGGTTGTATAGGGCAACTGCAACGCTACAGATGCAACTGACCCCAAACGGACACCTGTCCCCACGCCATACCATGCATTTGCACAAACCCCTCAGGACCTTACTGCGATTCAGAGCGGCGGGTGAGCGTGGGCTCGCGCGGTGAGACCCCATGACGGAGGCCCCACTGCAGCGCAGCAACCGTGCCCCATGGACGCCAGCACATAGGCTCAGATTGCAACAAAATAAGAGGCTGCATGTTCTACATATTTTACTGAACAAAATGCAAATACTTACAACTGTCTTCCTATCATCTCCTTTTATCAGATGTTTATCTAGAACGGAAACAAACAGCAGTTACAAGCGGGAAGGAGGGCTTCCTAACTTCTAGTTACACCGCGTCTCAACGCCAGCCCCTCCGTGACACCTTTAGGTTCTCTGTTGCTTAATAACGACATTTGCAAAACCAGCGATCCCCCAGGTGTGGGTAACACTGGGCCACGCAGCGGGCACCGCACACGGCCGCACTTTTAGCCGAAGTTCTGCACCGTCCCCCGCCCCGCCAAGAGCCCAGCGGCGGGTGCCCGCGCCCTTCCGCAGGTGCCGCTGCGCCCACCGCGCCCGTCAGCTTCCACCGGCAGCGATCAACCGCGGCCGGGCCGGGGCTGGCGAGAGCCCGGTGCCCGCGGGGCCTGGTGCGGGGCCGGCTGGGCACGGCCACGGCAAGCACTCCGCTGCCCTACGCCTCACACCGGCCTCTCTCTGCACGTATTTATATATATAAAGCTTCCGCAAGCGCCGCCGGGCTTGCTGGGCCCACAAGGCGGCACGCCCGCAGGGCAGCCCGGCCCCCAGCGCTACCGGCCCGGGCCCGCGGGGGTCGGCAGGGGAGGGGGGGCCCGGCAGGGGAGGGGGGGCCCGGCAGGGGAGGGGGGGGCCCGGCAGGGGAGGGGGGGGCCCGGCAGGGGAGGGGGGGCCCGCCCGTCCCGCGCACTCACAGCCGCCGCCGGGGCCGGGTCGGGCCCGCAGTGCCGCTGGGCCCACGGCCGCTCCTCCCGCGCAGGCGGCCCCGGCCGCGCCGCTCCCCGCTCCCCGCCGGCCCCGGGCCCCGCGCAGCGCCGCGGGCCGCGCCCAGGCCGCACCCAGCCGCCACATGGCCCATCCCCGCCGCCCGCCCCCCGGCACCGGCCCGGGCCCCGGCCCGGGCCCTCACTTCCGCCGCACTTCCGCTTCACTTCCGGCGCCGGGGGAGGCCGGGCGCCATGGCGGTGGCGATGGACGGCGCCTTTCCGCGCTCCCCGCGGGGCGCCCTGAAGCTGGCCCGCGCGGTAGGCCGGGGGGAGCGGGGCGGGGGCGGCCGGGGGGGCTCCGCCGCGGGCGTTGCTGACCGCCGTGCCGCCCCCGTCCCCGCAGCTGCTGGCGGCCGTGGCCTTCTGCTGCTTCGTGGGCTCCCGCTCGCCCGGCGCCTACGGCGCGCTGGCCCTGGCCGAGGCGGTCATCGCGGCGCTCTTCTTCCTGCTGTACTGGCTGCGGCTGGACCGGCGGCTGGGCGGGCTGCGCTGGGCACTGGCTGTGAGTACCGCCCGCCGCGCCCCTGCCCCGGGCTCCGGGCACAGGCGGCCCCGCCGGTAACGGGCACCCAGTGGGGGCCGCTCCCGCCCCGCGCAGCGCGCCCGGCCCTCCAGCGGCACCGGGCCCGCCGCTCGCCCCCAGCCCCAGCCTGCCGGGCGTAGCCAGGCGGCGTGAATGTGACGGCAAAAACAAAAAGGCAAAACTTACCCGTTTTATCACAAACGTGCTTTCCGACACCAACCCGCTGGGTGCCAGCGCCCGTTGCATGCGGGTGTCAGCGTACATGTGTGTTCATGGGAAGCCAGCCTTTTTTAGTGATTCATGCGGTACCAAAAGCAAGTCGCGTTCTTCGGGCGTGTGTTTCAGCATAAATACTTTGCTTCCACTGGCTGTTGCAGGACGTTTTCAACTCGGTGGTTGCCGCCTTGTTCCTCCTCGTCGTGTGCTTGTTTGCAGTGATCATCAAGAGCAACAATGGGACGCTGGCTGGAGGAGTAAGTAGGAACGTTATTACGAATGTCAGTTCTGGGAGCAGACGCGGATTCGAATCTCTGGGTGTACTTACATTGTGGTAAGGCCATGGAAATAACTCTCATGGAAGAACGTACTCAGCAGTTGAAAACGAAAGCAAATACACATTCAGTGTCTCTCACTTAAAAACCAATCCTTAAATCACTAGAATGTAAAGATATTACTAGACTTAGTAATTACTACAGAGAAGTGCAAGCACTGCAAACTCCTGGAGTCTTAACTAATTTGAGTAACCAGTGTTTGCTTCCATAGCTTGACATCCTCGCTGGGAGAATCTGTAGCTCTTTTAGGACTACCCAGTTTGGGTACACGACTTAAGAAGAAGTGTCTACAATCCTGCTAAAAAGAGTTTGCAATTCTTAACGGACATGCTGGTACCTCCCTCCTGGTGCTTATAGTGTTTTTTCTGACAAACTGAGGAATTAGGGTAGTTGAGAAGGTCTTTTTCATACTGCGATTGTAAGGGGTTTGTGTACTTAAGATCAAACCAGTTTAATGGTTTAAGCAACTGCAATAAGCGGGGGAAAACCTCTCAGTTTTGAAAGTATGTAAGCCTCCTGAAGTACAAGATAAGCTAAAATGTGGCAATGCACAACCTGCCATGGGAGTTTTTCGAAACGGGCTTCAGAGATGATGAGATGGAAAGCTGGCGTTTGCACTGGCAACAGCATCCTAAGTGAAAAGGGTACTTTCCGATAGTGACTGGCTATGCCAGAATATGATTTATATTCTCCTTTGTGAAGTTAATACAAATTAAATTTAAGTTGGAAGCAGGAGACAAAGCAGGTCGCTTGGAAAACAAGTTTGGGCAGAACGAGTGAGACCTTCAGCAAACAGCATTGCCCCAAGGCCTGTGCTACCAGGGCACAAAGTGCCTTCAGCTGTGCTCTCCTGAAAAAGCTTGCCTTAGCATTACTCTCACTGATCAGGTAATTGTGTTTTAAAACCTGCTTGCCTAAAAAATCTTTGTGTGCATGTGGGATGGGGCTGAAGGGCAAGAGCCAAGCAAGTAAACTCAGCGCCTGTTCTGCAAACGCATTTTTTCCAGCTGCCTGCCTGAAGTTGTACATTTTTTAAATACTTGTGTGCATTTTCTTCAATTTGGTGTATGTTCCCCGTTCAGCGCTTCAGAGGAGAGGAGCTCTTCCTGCTAGGCTTGTTTCTACAAATGTTGGCTTTTGTCTGAGCCAACACCATTAATTAGGCAACCCTTAAAGAGACAGAAGGGTTTTCATTTAGGATAAAAGCATTGTCTGGCGTAATGCAGTATTAGCTTAGCTTTCAAGGAGAATGCTTCATCTCCAAGGCTTCACACAAACTTCAAACAAAGCCAGAGTGTAGGCAGCTCCTGTGAAAGCCTGATGGGATTTAAATAAGGATGTTTATCAGCTGTCTCAAATCACGAATGTATTTGGAAGGCCAGAACCAAGTTAGGAGGATGAGATTACTGCTGCTTTGGGGAACAGTACAGTCACTACAGCAACAGCCAGAGATCCTGTGGGGAAACTAACATTATCGTTATTTCTATAGGTGTTTGGTCTTGTATTGTTTGTTCTCTGTGTTGTCGACGCAGTTGTTGTTTTCCAGAAGATTAGCCTTGATGGAACAAGAGGAAGGAATACTCCTGCCAAATAAGATTACCATTTTGGTAAAAGAGCGATTTCTCTGCTGATGACTGCTTTACTCATTTTTATTAAAGAATTTGTATTTTCATGGGTTCACTTTAGTTTCCCTGGGCATTTATGTACTGTTTCACAAGTACTGGTCCTAACTTCTCTTACAGTAATAAATGTAGTTTCAGTGTTGAAATTTCACTAGTACAAGCTTCACAGAAAATGGTCCTGTTTTTTGAAACTTGATTGAATTTTTACCTGTATGAAAACTAATTTCTCGATTGTTCTCTGTAATAAAAAGAAAATGCGAATGGGCTGATGTGAGTTGTTTTATGTTAATTAGGCATACTTAAAACTTCACTGTACCTGTAAAACAGCGCGGAGGCACGGTAACGCCGGGGCGCGCAGCACCGCGCGGAAACCGCCGCCCGCCTCGGGGCATGGGGCGGGCACGGCAGCCCCGCGGCGCGGCCAGGCCGGCGGTGGGTCCGCGGTACCGGTCACCGGGGCTCGGGGGGCGCCTGAGGGAGGCGGTGGGGGCCGGGGCAGCCCCGCCAGCACTGGGCACGGGCCCCCACCGGCGGCCCCCGGAGCGCCGGGCTGGCGGCACCGGGCTGCCCCTGCGGGATCCCGCCGCGGCGCCGCAGGGCCCGGGGGCAGCCCGCGGAGGACACCACCCCCCACCCCTACACTGGGGGATGCTGAAACTTTTTTTCACGTTTCCGCAGTGTCACGGCTTCCGCTTCCCTCCTTAAAAAAAAAAAAACACACCACCCCCCGCCCAGCCCAGCGCCGAGCCGCCCCCGGCCGCTCCCGCCAGCCCGCGGCCGCCGCAGCCATGGAGGAGCCCGAGGCCGGGGGGGCCGCGCCGGCGCCGGGGCTGCGCTCGCTCCTGCCGCCCCGGGAGTTCCTCTGCTCCCGCAAGGGGCAGCTGCTCCTCGCCGAGACGGTAAGGGTAGGGGCTGCTCCCGGGGCTCGGGGGGGGTGGGGGTCTGGGGGGCCGGGGGCGCCGGCCGTGCCCCCCGTAAGGCTCCGGGCCCCCCGTGCGGGCGGGGGGCAGCCCGGGGCGGGGGGAACAACTCCGCTCGGGCCGTGCGGCTGTCCCAGCACGGTGGGGGGAGCGGGGCCGCAGGGGCTGTCGGCTGCGTTCGGGCACAGCGCGCTGGGAAACCCACATAGCCCTTGGGTCAAGCTTGCGGTGCCCGGCGTGTGCCCCTCGGCAGGACCCCCCCCCCCCCCCAGCCAGAGCTGCCTTCGGTGCACTGTAACCCACTCGCAGCGTGAGCCCGGACACCACCCGCCACCCACCCGACCCTGTTTTCTCTGTGGGCCACGGGCACGGCTGGACCCACTGTTTGTCCCTCGTACCTCAGGGAAGTCCTCACTCGTTCCTCTCCGATGCGTGGCATGGCGTAGGGCATCGCGATCTCAGCTTGCGAGGCAGCCAGCGCGCCCGCTGTGACAGCACCGAACAGTCACCCCTAGGACACGCTTCGTCAGGCCATGGATGCCCAGGTTCCAGGGTCAGGGCTGGCGGCAATCACAGGCCTCCGACTTTCAGTGTAACGTTTTACCTGTGAAGGCTCAAAGCCTGACCACTGACCCCCACCCCCCGGCACCGACCGCTTACCCATGGCTAGCGGGTGTTCCACAACCAGCGGTGAAATCAGCAGAAGTTGTTAGTGGAGTAAGATTAGACCTTCAGCATCATTTATACCAGAAACAATGAAATCTGAACACCTAAGTTCTCTTCTAATTTTAGCTGGAGTTTTGATAGCCGGTAGTCAAATCCCGGGAGAGCCCAAACTAGTAGCCAGGTACAGGGAGCGTTCAGATGTGTGTGTGGCTCAGGCTGTCCGCGGCGCTGGCTCGGGGAAGGGAACACGGACATTCAAGGACATTCAAGCAAGAGACAGGGATGGCAGGGGCAGGAGGCAGCAATGTCACCAGGCTCCCTGACCAGCCCTTCTCTGCCCGCCCCGTGGCAGGCAGCACTGGGACCAGCCAGGAGGTGCGAGGCTTTGGGAGGAAAAACCGTTTGCTCAGGAGACGAGGACACGATGGGGAACACAGAGCTCAGGTGGGGTAGCAGCAGGCCACGGGCTGTATCAGCTCCACCGAAAACGCTGTAAAAATTCCAGGTACCCACCATTGCTCATACCCAGCTGTAGATTACAAACCCGCACATTCAAAAGGTATCAAAGCCCAACTAACTCTGCTCCTTTGGCGGATATTTTTGTTACGTACTGTAATGTTATACTGGAATTTCCTATACAAGCTTACAGCCAGTAAATTATGCTTTTCAGAAAGCCTGGCTTTTTAACATCTCTGAATGATGACATGTTTGAGGAATACTGTTTTGGTCATGGGATCAGACTCACCCTTTTGTTGTCGTAGAGAAGCACTGGTTATGCCTCCTTGGAGTAAATAAAAACCACTCTGTCTTGACAAAACAGGGATTTATCCTTTGTAAGGCCACTCAGGGCTTCCTGAGGGTTTGGCCGGCTGAAGGCAGCTCTAAAATCCTGTCTGAAGCTGCAGCGAAGCTTTCTGCGTGCTCCTTGCAGGCCAGCCCCTGTGCTTTAGGACGATGTTTCCTGGCAGAGGGGAGGCAGCAGTAGTTTCTCTCCAGTTGTCTCCAGCTTTGCCAGAAGCCCTTGAAGACAACACAGGCCCCATAATAAATCCAGTCTGTATACAGTTAGAGAAATGCAGTGCCACATAATTGTAAATGAGTCCAAGTTAAATCTATCATAGTTTAAATCTGTTTCATCTTTAGCTTTGTCTTGAACGTTTGATTTTTCCTCTTTGACACAGCACTGCTGTGGGGTGGGGTTGGGTTCAGCATAAACGTATGTAAATAATATTCATGCGAGACAGGTTTTCAATAGTGTCTTTTGTTCAGAAACAAAATGGGGTTCTCATTATTGTTACCAGATCTCTCTGTCACGTTATTACTTAGCAGCTTGGCAAGTCACAAGAAGCGTGCCTTATTTCTCATGCATGTGCCAGCACCTCTGCAGGTAGATCAGACGTTCTCTGTTCAGCTGCAGGAAGTGCCAAGTCAGTTTTCTCAACATTTAGAAAGCAAACCACCATATACTAAAAAATACATCACAGCCAAAGCAAGGCAGCAACTTGCCGACATGTCTTGGCAGGGGCAGATGGTATAACCATAACTTCTCCTTTCTGGTCCATGACAGAAAGGGAACAGGGGCCGGCTTCAGCAGATTCCCTCAGCCAGTGGCCACGCTGCGTGTGCGCTTGGTGGGAGGAACTTCATTAAGAAGCCCTGGTTTGCCCAGCGGCTGGCAAATGGTCGTTTCAGCTGCCATAAGCTATAGCAGACCCACTTAGACTTCGTCAATTAAGACAACTGCCACACTCACAGCCACCTGTTTCCCTTCCCTTGCACTGCTGGCCACGGCCGGGAGCCCAGGCACCCACATCACGACTCAGGGCCACCCAGGGGAGGGGGCGCAGGCAGCTGCACCGGCAGCGTGGGAACTCAGCGCGGCCGGCGAGGATTGCTGAGTTGAGATGGAAGGAAGCTGCTATAGCCACTTCTTAAAAATAACGTTTACACATGTTTTCACATGGAGCGAGTAAGGATCTTCACAATGTGAGGGTGTCATTTACATGTTGGCACATAAACTGCTCTGTGGGCTGGCAAGTCTGGGCACTCCGGCGCTGCCTCTACAACAGGTCAGGCTGGTGAAGCAGCTGATTACTGCTAGAAGCTTAATTACAATCGCAAATCGTATTCCGAAGAGGATGTTCCCCCCACCCCGTTCCTTTTCCTTTTGATCTTCCTGCCTTATTAATTTTTTACTCCACCTGGGGTAGCTACACAGCCACAAAGAAGCAGTAACATGAAGTACATGCATACGCTTTGCTGTCTCTTCTGATCCTATTTATTCTCACTGTCTTGCACTTTCTAATCACCATTCTTTATCTCCCAGGTTAATTCTTTTCTCTTTCTTTTTTCCTTTCTATTCTCTCCCCATAGCATTATTTCTTCCATATATCTTTAACAGTCTTGTTAAGGTACTCATTTTTCCTAAACACTTAAGTTACTGTCTTGAAGGTCAGCATCTCATCCATGCTCTTTTCCCCCCTTAAGAGATGCATTTTTCAGTTGCCTCCGTCCTGTGTTGGAACTATTTAACAGCCACTCCTGTATCTGCCACCAGAGTGTGTCCAGGCGAGATCCACAGTGACACATTCTGCTGCTCACCCCAGCTATTGTAGTCAAGCTTTTGTGTTTGTCCTGATGACTGCTTTAATTGGCACCCCCTTAGTCCCCTGAAGCCAGCATCAGTGGCAGAACATATTTTTTTCATAAAAATGTAGTATGAATACGTAAGGTGGTCCCGTATAAGGTGTGTCACTACAAAGTGACACAAAGGATGCAGAAATCATTGTGCCCGTTTGTCTCTGCTCCCATCTTCTGTCTTTTCAGTCTTCTCTGAACTGACCTTCATAACTGAAACTTGCAGCTGCTCTGTGCAAAGCCTCCTTCTTCGAAGACGACCCCCTGTGCCTTTCTCTGGGTCTGTAGCCAGGAGGAGACCCTTGCAACTAATTCTGGAGGAACCAAGAACTTCACCTCCGTGACAAGTACAACAGGGAAGCAAGTTGCTGAATAGCAGAGACCACTAAGCCATCCACTTCCTCTGGCTGCCATTAAACCGTAACAAAACACACTCTTGCCCACAGAGCACCCTGCTAGCCGCTTTTAAAACTGCTGAAGCAAACCTGTTCTTTCCCATGGAGGGGAAGCGAGGGGCAGGCACTCGACCCAGGTGGAGGGCGCTGGCTGGGGTGTGTGTCGGAGCATGCACTGATGTCAGCTGCTTCCCGGCATCCGCATCATTCCCAGTGGGCTGCAACGGGGCTGTTCTCCCTGCACAGAGGAGACAAACGCCTTCACGCTCTGCCATGACCTCAGCACTGCAGCAGCCTTCCCTCCCTTCAGGGGCACAGTGCTCTCTAACCATTGTATTGAATTATTTTTTATACCTTAAATTGCAAGCTGGTTATATGACAAAGTATAACTTCATAATGCCTGACCAGTTTAAGCAGCGCAGCAACACAATATTAAGTAATAATGACATGGGAGAAAATTACTTTTTGGAACAGAGTACCAAAGTTCCTTTAAAAAAGAAAAAGTAATATGTAATAGTTCTCTTCTATGTACATTCTCATTCCCACAGAAAAGGTGCTCAATGAAGGACCAGGCTGCTTTTCTGCCAGGGTTTTTTAAAATCTTACCACTGCCAGACCATGAAAGGATCCTGTTCCGTTCTTTGCTGCACTAGAGCTTGCTGCATCTGAATACTCCTCCACAGTGAAGCTGGCAGCAATCCCATTAACCTTTCCACAGCAGTGCAGGAACACCTCAGGCTCCCAGCTGCTACTGATGTAAGGATGCAATCCCAAGGGAAAAAGAAACCCCTTGTCTAAATACAAATGGACAAAACTGCTAAAACATCCTTGGGTTTTTTATTCCCAGAAGCAGCGGTGCTTTCTGAGTCTGAAAGTGCTAGAAATGAACTTGCAACTGCATTGAGCCCTCACCAACTTCCTCTCTAGCTGGTGTTTGGTTGGTGGTTGATTTTTTTCTTTAGCACAGACACAGAGCTGTTACAGAAATCACAAGATCCCATTGCTTGACCTTTCTCTGAAATCACTTTTAAACACACAGCTTCAAGAAAAGACAGTGCAGAACAACTGTGATGTTCAGCGGATCATTTGACGGTCTCTAGAGGGCTCAGGGTAGAGTCTGAAGGTTGCTTTTGAGTTTGTCATTTTTAGAGCAACTTTCAGTTTGCCAGGGATTTCTCTCAAAGACATGAAGTCTGGAAAAGTCAGTCAGTAGGTGTTCGTTAATTCTGGGTACAGACTGGCACATCAGTGTATTTATTGTGTGAGAAGTAGATTTTTAAAATTACCAAATATTTAGATGACATCAAATACTTCAGTTAGTGGCACTGCAATTAAATAGACAAGATAACAGGAAACCTATTCACTTTTATAATTCAGAAAAGAAATAATGGATAATATCCAGTATTGCTGATGAGTCTGTGCACTCCACCTGTCAGAGGGGGAAATGAACTCTAAACAAAAGAGAAACATCGTTGAAAGCTGACAGCTTTGTGGGCTCTTGTATTACACAGGGCTGTGCCCAAGTTACCAAGTAGATCTGGCATAAAAAACCACATCAGAGCTGCAACATGGCCACGGAGGAGACGAAAATAAGAAAGCCAAAAAACAAGCTGCAGCACCACAGCCATCACCTGACAGAGCATTCAGGCACCTCCTTCCTTTTGCTTCTCTTGCTTTAATGTGTACCTGCCTCCCCTTCCAGCCGTGCCTCAATGAAGGCTGTAGCATTTGGAAAAAAACAAAACCAAAAAAACTTTCAAACTCTTGTTCTCAAATTCTGGTCTGCTATTTTACAGTGTCTGTGTCACATAAAATTTTCCTTGGGCCTTTTCAGGCTCTGAATGCCTCCAAAACAAGGAACGATGCTTAACTGGAGAGCAATTGCACACTTCATGTCAGATTATTTCCCTTTTACTATTATCATCAATAATCCATTTGAAAGCAAAGGGGTTCCTGCAAATGAAGCGTGATTTTTTGTTTTAAGGCGGCCTTGACATGCACTTTCCCTGTACAATGGGATGCTGACAGGCAGGGTCAGGAGCAGAGAGCTGGCATGGGCTGGACACAGACAACCACTTAGAGTGGCAGTGACAGCCAAAGCACAGTTAGTGTTCGTCATTTGAGCAACTAACTGGCCTGGTAACTAATTTTGAAATGGACAGCTAGTGTTTCCCCAGGTTCCAGCTTCTCTGGATCAGACTGAGTTAGAAGGCTGAAGTGCTCAGACTGATCCTTTTGTCTCTTCAGCAACTTTACCTTGCACCAAAGCAGGAATCCCACCAGCATGTTGGAGCAGGAGCCCCTTGGCGCACTCTTGCCACAAAACAAGTGTCCGTTTGCATCCCCAGCCACATCAGAGCAGGGTCTGATCAAGTTCTGAATCATGGACTCTACAGCTGTGTTTCGTCTGCTTCCACTATCACCATTTTGATTTCCTTATCAGGCACTCGGAAAGAGCGAAGGAAAATTGACAGATTCTGTGCAATCTTAGGGTCCAAAACTTTAAATTCTTTGATTCTTTTCTTAAAAGACTTCTCCCAAATCCTCATCCTCTTTTTTTTCCACCATTTTTTGACAACAAAACAGGGCGCTGCACTGCATTTCAAACCATGTAGACCTGCCCAGGGCCGTCAGGGTGAGGGGAGCACAGTGGGAACCTTACGTTACACAAATTACCATCAGGCTGATCTTAAGAGAACAGAAAGGCTCTTTGTCTCACCCAACAGTTAACGCTTCTGACAGTACAACTTTTTCTCTGCATAAAGGCAGGCAGAGTGCAGGAATTACTGTATCAAACAGAATCGAGATCAAAGTGATCTCTACCATGCATCTTCAACTTACATATCTGAAATGTGCCTCTCTGCCTCCTCTCGCTGCTGTGGTATGATGTATTATTTAATACTGCATTTAATCCTTTCATGAGAGATCTAACAAGTTTAGTTCAGGTCTGATGTGCTGCTGTTGAAAGGGGGTTGGTCGGCAGGACCTATCCTGAATGCATCTCCCTGCTGCTGCTCGTCCCTGCACACTTCTCTGTCTCTCCATCTCCGCTATCGCACACTCCTGTAGCCAGAAAAAGGATTATTTTTTTTTTCAGCACCAGAAGAAAAAGACAAAGCATCCTAACTACATGGTGGTTTCTTTTTAAACCAAGAAAAGATGAAACCACGTCTACATTATGTTCCACAAATGCCAGCGAAGCAGATTCACAGAGCTGAAGTCCAGTCCTTTCTGGTTTTATTCCATAGGGGTGGAAAAGGAATAGGCAGTATGATAGGAAGAAGTCGTCCTCTCTCCTCTCAGTAATTTTCAAGTTCTGTTACATCCACTTCTCTTGAAATAGTACCTGGCACTTTTCATTCACAGAAATAAAATACCACATTAAGGATAAGATAGCAAATGAGTTCCTTCCACTATATCCAAACTCTAGACACTGCTGAGAAGCTATAAGCAGTAAGCCATAAGCAACAAAAAAAAATAGGATAAACAACAACAAATAGGGTAAATATTATCAGGTAACAGGCCTTGATGCACAAGTGAACTCTGTATTTAACCGGATCAGTTTCTTACAACTCAGTGAAACAAGAACAATAAATAGATAGAAACATTTAAAGATAAATATAGTATCTTACTAAAAATATCACATCCTCTCAAACTTTACCACCCAGTCCTAATAGATCAAAACAATATACTCCATCCAGCTGTTGTCATCCAGGTCAAGAACTGACTGCTTTCCCCAAAACCTAAGCTTAGAATAAAGGCTTGTTAATTAATTAAAGAAATAATTTCAACAGGTTTGAACTGCTCTGTTGCCCCCTACACCTAAATGGGCTCTTCTGATACATGTATTTGTGGGTCGACTGACCCCTCATAGGAGTAATTGTTAATCAATAATTAACTGTAGGAGCCTTATCATTCAAGTATAATGATTTTTTTTTGATGTACAGGTGGTTCCCAGGAACACATGGTAGCAGCAAGCAAAGAAATTCATAGATCTGAAATGTAATGAGGTAAATTCATTGATCACAGTCCGCACATTATTTAGGCTTTTCAAGAAGCCACGTCTGCCTTCAGACATGCCAGCTGGGGGAAAAGAATACATACATCTGTTTCCAGTATTATATGAGGGAGTGTGGATAACTGGCTAGCTGAAAAGGGTCACATAGACATAGTCCCGCTGGCTGGACAAAAATGCACATCGCTC